>NC_051181.1:59252983-59472982 GCF_013339695.2 Rhipicephalus sanguineus
GGCTCGTTGTTCTTTCGACTCAACAACAACAACGTTTCTCTCATCGCCTATCTACACTCGAGAGAGAATGAGCGCGCCCGTTCTGAAAGCTGGTCCGTCGCCTCGTACGCGCTGCACTACACCAAACCCATCAGTTGCGCGAATAATCGATTATGTGTTTAATCCGATTCTCTGAGATGAACCTCTACATAATACTGTCCGTATAAACGCACCGACATCAACGCGATGCTCGCGAAGGACGTGGGAGACTGTACTTCGCCAAGTAGAGATGAGATCAGCTGACTTCCACCGCCTGTACTGCGTCACATCGCAGAAAACTTTTTCTTGGCGGCTGGTGCACATCAGGGCACGTTCGGCTGCTGTATGATGCCGGCAAATGGAAATGCACTCGGAAACGCATCGTTCATTGTTCACCTCTGTCTCCGTGCGGGATGCGCAAGCCGTCGGACGAGAAACATAATTCCACACACAAATGACTGTGACTGCCCGCGAGGGTTCGCTTAAGGTCGTGCACACGTATACACGCGCATTATACGCGAACGATGCCTCTCATATATGCAAAATTATAGCGTTGTAGCCGATCGTAAAATCGTCCAGATAACGTGAAGTGCATATATAAAGCCGCGGAAGTCCACCCAGATCGTGTGGTGCGGTGGCGTAGTGGTTACAGTGTCTGCTTGTCACGCGGTTGGCCTGGGTTCAAATCCCCGTGGTGGAGTGTGTGTGGGTTGATACATGGTTTGTGACTCTGTGCAGTGTTCTTGTGATGTGTAAATGCATATCATGAGTTGAAAGGCTGAAGAGAACAAAAGAAAAAAAGAGGTACACTGCACGATCAACACAACGTAGAAGAATTTCTTTTTTTTTTTTCTAAAAATTTGCGAAAAGTACCGCATATATTTCGACCGCATATTGAGCCGTATATGAGCCGGACAGATTTGACCTGAAATACCGCTTAACCACATCGACGGTATGCGTTACTTTAAGCGGTCACTTTTAAACGGCCTTCTGGCAACGAGATGGCCGCGCATAGGAAGAGCCGCATAAATTTAGGCCGCATAAGAAAGAGCCGCTTAGCAGAGGCCGTAAAAGAAGGGCCGCATGAAAGAGCCGTATAAGTAGGGCCGCTTAGAGAGCCATTTATAAGCGTCGAAAATTTTGACCTACTTTCCGCCTTAATGCGTTGTTTTAAGCGGTCGTTTGCTAAGAGTGTAGCGACCCACACGGAATAACGCAAGGGGGCCTGTTGCAGCTCCTGCACCAAAAGCGAGTTTCCTTTCTCAATTTTTTTTCCCGTTTTCTCCTCGCTTCAGAGAGCAAACGAAGCACATTTGAAGAAACTGCTGATATATTCCATAAGGTCATCTGGCAATGACAAGTTGAAAGTCTTGCCTGGAAGACTAAGAATAGAAAGCGAGGAGGCTTCACAGGAGGATTGTCCGCATCAAGCCACTCGCGATGTTCGCTTCCGAGCTGTTTTCATCATCACCGGAGGAGATGCTCATTCACCGCCTTCGCTGTCTTCACTCCGGACACAAGATAAACATCTGTATCCGAAACATCTGTACACTCGAAGAAGAGACGAAAACGAAAGCCTCTTTTCGTGTTGACGAGCCAGTTATGCATAGGTGCCCGCCACCGCAAGCCATCTTTTCATACAAAACCGCGCTCTTTCCGCAGGAGAAATATAAATTGCCAAGTAAATGCTGCCATCTGGTGGATTACACGCAATCTAAGCTGTAGAAGACCGCCTCTTGCCCTGAACGCTAGAGGGGTACCTATTCCGCTAGGACGAGCTCTGCTCGTCAAAGCAGTTTGGGGACAGTTTGGGCAGGACGAGCTCTGCTCGTCCAAAGCAGTTAAGGGGTTAATCATGTCAACGCTCTGACACGTGAATTCCCAGAATTCAACCTTTTGTAAGTAACAGGGCCCTTATATTGATGATATATGTTGCGTTACAGAAATTGCTCTTACCACGAAAATTGGCTACACTTGAGTTTAGTAAGGAAGACTTTTAAGGGCTCGTTTTTCACTGTATTTTTACGGGGAGACGACAGAAGAAGGCTGTATTTACAGTATTGACACAATCACAGAGATAGGGGTGACAACCAAGATGGCGAAAAGCAGCAACGAACACGTCCTCCTCCTCTTCGTCCTCTAGGTAAGCGGCACATAACATTACCCGCGGCGGTGAAAGCACCGACTCGGTGCGCCCGGGCAAAGACGGTGGGTTCCGGTATGTGATAGGGCTTCAGACGGACAACGTTAACCAATGTCGGTGCGGGCTGAGTCGACGAGGACGAAGACAATGGTTCGATTTCATACGCCACGTCGGTCACTTGGCGGCATACACGGTAGTCCGGTGTACGGGAAGAGGACCTTTTCAGAAAGCCCAACACGTCGTGCTGGAGGCCAAAGGAGGACAAGAGATCCAGGAAGAAAGTGGGCGTTGTGTGACGGCGATCGTAGCGAGATTGTTGGCCCGCTTGCGATTCGGTTAACCGAACGCGCGCAACTTGACGTGCATGGTCGGCGCGGGCAATAGTTTCTTGAGCGTACTCATAGGTGGGTACATGGAAGGCGGCATCATCGTGTCTATAGGCAACGCTGGATTTCGGCCGAATAGAGCAAGAAAGGCGAATAACCAGCCGTCTCGTGCCGGACGTGTTATACGCGAACGTGACAAAAGGCAATGTTGTGTCCAGTCTTGGCGGCGGCCGACACGTACATTGCTAGCATGTCGGTATTGGTCCTGTTCATACCGCTCCGTCAGCCGATTCTTTGGATGGTAGGCCGTGGTTAGCTTATGTTTGGTCGAGCAGACGTCAGGATGTCATTGATGACCCTTGGAAAGAAACTGTCTGCCGTCGTGAAGAGCTGGCGCGGTGCCCGTGTGAAGGATGACGTTATGGAGCAAGAAGTCTGCTACGTCGGTCGCGCAGCTTTGGAAGTGCGCGAGTAATGCAAACCGTGTAGCATAGTCCGTGCAACGGCGATCCATCGATTCCCCCGAGACAGACGTAGGAAATAGACCAAGCAAGTCGAGGCCGACACGATGAAACGGCTCATATGGGATGTCGAGTGATTGAAGACGGCCAGCAGGCGGGAGTGTTTTCTTCCGGCGCTGACAAAGGTCGCACGAGGTCACGTAACGGCGTACCGACGTGTACATTCCTGGCCAGTAGAAACGACGGCGCGCACGATCATAGGTGCGGGAATATCCGAGGTGCCCCGCTGTCGGCACATCATGAAGTTGGGCCAGAACAGTCGAACGAAGGTGTGCCGGAATCACAAGCAAGAGGTCAGGACCGTCAGGTATGAAACTGCGACGAAGCGAGGTGCCATCGCGTAGCACGAAGAGACGAAGGGAGGAGTCAGGAGTCGGTGAGTTGAGGCGGTCAATGATCTTGCGGAGAGTTTGGTCACGGCGTTGCTCAGAAGCGATGTTGAAGAGGTCAGTGATTGCGAGCACAGATGGAATGGTATCGTTTGGCGAAGGTTCCGGTGGGTCTACGGGATATCGAGACAGGCAGTCAGCGTCCCGATGCAAGCGGCCAGACTTGTAGACGACAGTGTGCGTGTACTCTTGAACTCGTTATGCCGAACGACCAAGGCGACCAGTGGGATCCTTGAGAGAAGACAGCCAGCAGAGGGCGTGGTGATCACTGACAACGGTGAAGGGCCTGCCATACAGATAAGGACGAAATTTGCCGACGGCCCAAACAAGAGCGAGGCACTCTCTTTCTGTTATTGAATAATTTCGTTCAGCTGCGGACAGGAGGCGGCTGGCGTATGCAATAACGCAATCCTGACCATGTTGAATTTGTCCGAGAACAGCGCCGATGCCATGACCACTGGCATCGGTACGTACTTCGGTAGGTGTAGAGTCGTCGTAATGAGCCAACACAGGGGGCGATGTGAGTAGGTCGACGAGATGAGAAAAAGCCGACGCCTGGGCAGGACCCCAAGAGAAGCGGACGTCCTCTTTAAGAAGGCATGTGAGGGGCTGCGCAATCACTGCAAAATCTTTAACAATGCGGGGAAAATACGAGCATAGGCCAAAAAACGAGCGAACGTCCTTGGAAGAACGTGGAGTGGGGAAGTTCGTAACGGCGCGTATTTTTGCAGGGTCAGGCCGTATACCCGCAGCGTCAACAAGATGGCCAAGCACGGTGATCTCGCGGCGGCCAAAGCGGCATTTTGAAGAGTTAAGCTGAAGACCTGCTGTGCGGAAGACTAGCAAAATAGCCGACAAGCGTTGTAAGTGGTTTGAGAACGTAGGTGAGAAAACGACGACATCGTCGAGGTAACAGAGGCATGTGGACCATTTGAAACCCCGAAGTAGGGAGTCCATCATGCGCTCAAATGTTGCGCGCGCGTTACACAGCCCAAAGGGCATGACTTTAAATTGGTACAGCCCATCCGGTGTAATAAAGGCCGTCTTCTCCCGATCATTTTCATCGACAGCAATTTGTCAATAGCCTGAGCGAAGGTCTATGGAAGAAAAGTACCGTGCGCCATGAAGAGAATCAAGGGCGTCGTCTATTCGCGGCAAAGAGTAGACGCCTTTCTTGGTGATCTTGTTAAGGTGCCGATATTCGACGCAGAACCGCCAGGTGTTTTCTTTCTTCTTTACAAGAACCACAGGGGACGCCCAAGGACTCGAAGATGGCTCGATGATGTTCTTAGCGAGCATCTTGTCGACTTCCGTTTGAATGACGCCGCGCTCGGTAGCAGACACGCGGTAAGGACGTCGATGAATGGGTCTTGCGTCCCCGGTATCAATACAGTGGGTGACCAGAGATGTTTGGCCAAGCTGCGGCGAAGCGAATTCGAAAACGTCGCGGTATGCCGCCAACAAAAGGCGTAATTCCTTGCTTTGAGAAGGGGGAAGGTCCGGGGCAATCATGTCGTCGAGCGGGTCATCAAGTGTCGCACTAGCAGCCGGGCTTCCTGAAGCCAGTTGTGGAGTATCAATGGCCAGGGCCACATGGTCGTGTGAGTCTAAAGGCGATATAGTGGCCAGCGTGATACCTTCGGGAAGCAACTGTGCGCAACGTCCAAAGTTCAGGACAGGTAGGCATGCTCGGTTCGCAGAAACAGTCACAAGGGAGTGAGGCAGAGCTACACGGCGCGTCCGGAGAACGTCCAAGGAAGGGGTAATCATGTAGTCGCCATCACGTACAGGAGGGTCTGTGGTAAAAGAGACATAAGTAGCTGTACCTGGGCGCAAGCGAACCAACTGGACAGCACATAAATGCGGTGGCGACGCGATGGTGTGGTTAGGCATAGCAGGAAGCTCTAACTGTAAAAGGCCAGAAGAACAGTCGATAAGGGCAGAATGCGTGCTCAGAAAGTCATGGCCGAGAATGAGGTTATGGGGGCACTCGTCCAGAACAGCAAAGAGAACTAAGGTATTGTGGTCATCGAAGCTCACACGCGCAGTACACATTCCAAGAACACAAGGTGTACCGTCATCGGCTACACGAACAACAGGTGATGACGCAGGCGTAAGGACCTAGAGGAGACGGCGAGAAAGGTGAGCGCTCATTACTGATAATTGGGCGCCAGTGTCGATGAGCGCCCAAACCGGTACGCCATCGACTTCTACGTCCAAAAGGTTTCGTCGGGTATAGCCAGGGTCAACAGAGGATTTCTGGGTCGGTAGGCCAATGCAGCATCACCTCCGGGAGCTGCACTGGTCAGTTTTCCGAGGAGGACGGCGAGGGTACAGCGAAGGTGAGCGACGGGGCAAAGGTGACCGAGAACGTCGCTGGTTCTGCGGGGACGGCGAGCGGTCGTAACGTGGGGCCGAGGTTTGGGCGTTAAGGTTCGTAGGGTCTTCGCGGGTGTAAAAAGGTGAGGATCGAGTGTCCTCTGCATGGTACGTTGCACGAGGAGCGATGGCCGACGATAGCGACAATAGCGAGAAATGTGGCCTACCCCGTTTGCAGTTGAAGCAGATAGGCCTGTCATCTCGTGTGCGCCACTGGTTCGGATCACGGAACCTGGAATAGGTCGGCTGTGGGCGGTAGGATGGAACAGTGCTGACCGCGGGACGATCTGAGGGCACATATGGGCTGGATGCCTGCGTTCGCCATTCCTTCGCGCACGACGGCCTGGATCAACGACACTGTTGGGCGGGTCTCTTCGTAAGAACGGGCCTGCGGTGCGGATGGGGATGCTGCCTCGATCTCTCGCCGCACGAGGCGCAGGAAGTTTTCGGTACTGGGCGGCGGCTGGAGCTGGGCGTCTTCGCACGACGACGTGGCGGCGGTGTTAGAGAGTCGAACAAATTGCTGCGTGACTCGACGACTCTTCGCTTCTTCAAAGCTTCGGCACTCCCTGATGATGTTCGTCGATGGTGGAGCAGTCCTTGTAGACTAGTAAGTGAAATGCGTCATCGGCGATGCCTTTGAGAATGTGGCTGACTTTGTCAGTTTCGGGCATTGGTCGTCAACTTGCCGGCACAAGGCTAGGACATCTTGGATGTACACCATGTACGGCTCCGTCGAGGTTCGTGCACGACACGAAAGTTCTTTCTGGGCGGCGCGTGTCGTGCAATAGGCTTTCCGAAAAGGTCTTTCATTTTTTGTTGCACACATCCCAGCTGGTCAGCTCCTCCTCGTGCGTGTCGAACCACACACTGGCCGTTCCCCTGAGGTAGTAACTGACGTTTGCCAGCATCAAAGTAGGATCCCACCCGTTGGTCTTGCTGGCGCGCTCGTAGTCGGCCAGCCACTTTTCGACGTGCACGTTGTCAGTTCCGCAGAAGCTGCCAGGGTCTCGGAGATGGGTCACAACGACGTGGCAGGGTTCAGTTGGCGTAGCGGAGGCAGGATCAATGGGCCTGCCTGTCGACATGATGGATTACCCAGGAGGACGCCCGCTGCGAAGTTCCGTGGTGTGCTTCGGATGTACCCCGCACCTCACCAAAGATGTTACGGGGAGACGACAGAAGAAGGCTGTATTTACAGTATTGACACAATCACAGAGATAGGGGTGACAACCAAGATGGCGGAAAGCAGCAACGAACACGTCCTCCTCCTCTTCGTCCTTAGGTAAGCGGCACTTAACAATATTAATGAGAACAAACAGACAGTATTGCCCTGGGAACGTTTAGGGGATGTACTTGTAGTAATCAGGATATAAATGTGAAGAAAGTAAAGATGACGAAAGATAACTTGCCTCCAGCAGGGACCAAACCTGTGACCGTCGAATAAACGCGTCCGATACTCTACCACTGAGCTAAGGCGGCGGTTATCTTCCCGTCCACTTTTATGGGGTATATATGTGCATTTAAACCTAGGAGTGTTAGCGCCGATCGCAGCCATGACGGCGAGTGTGGAACATTTTTTTTGCCTGAAAGTTGCAGGTTCGGTATCTGCCGGTGGCAAGTTATCTTTTCGTCCACTTCACTTTCTTCACGTTTATATTCTAATTACTACAAATAACATCCCCTATGCTTTCCTTCGCATATTGTCGGTTAGTTCTCATTAATATTGTGCCTAACAAAGAAAAACTAGCCCTTAAAAAAGTCATCTTTCTTTCCTTCATTCACAGCGAGGGTCTTGTTGTGCAGACTTGATGCCTTCAGGTCTTATACGAGTGATTATTAGTCAGCTGCCAGGCTCGCAAAGAGATCACGTGCTACGTGACGCCAACAGGCAGAAAAAAGGTGTTCCACACTCACCACCATGGCTGAGATCGGCGCTGACTACATTCCTATGTCTAAATGCACATAATACCCCATAAAGTGGACGGGAGGATGGACCGCCGCCGTAGCTCAGTGGGTGATCATCGGACGCGTTTTTCGAAGGTCGCACGTTCGGTCCCTGCCGACGGCAAGTTATCTTTTCGTCCACTTTATTTCCTTCACATTTACATCCTAATTACTACAAATACCATCCCCTATACTTTCCTAGGCATTATTCTCTGTTAGTTATCTTTATTATCAAACTGAGTTTAGACATTTGTATTCTTTGTGCGACAGAGCCACGCCGGCGATTGACATTTGTACTGTCCATGTCTTAGTGCTCCGCAATCCACTTTCATGAAATACGCGGTGAGCAGATCTACCCAAACAGAATTGTGACAGCGAAGCTGCTCTAGCTCGGCGTAAAATGTGTGGTCGTGCCCGAAAACTATCATCATCATGAGCGGGTATGTGCCACAGAGTTTGGGCAAATCCCACGACTCACCGCTACAGCGTGGCCTGTAATAACCCAGAGAACGAGTGAAGAGACAGTGAGAAACAAGCAGAGAGAAGGAAATAAAGACATAAAAAGTGGAAAAATTCTTGCCGAAAAAATCTGATTTCACGAGGCGGGACTCGAAGCCGCGTACCCTCGATTCGAAGGCGAGTGTCCTAACCACTTGGCTATCCAGGCACGCTAGCAGAGCGTAGCATAGCCTTGTATACTATAGTGTAGCAACGATGCGGGACAGAAAGTGAGCGTAAGGAGGAGAGATGTTGGGGTGAGGAGGAGAGAAATGAGGAGGGGAGAGAGTAAAGCATTGCACGTAAAGAATGAGAAAGACAAAAAAGGGAGATAGAAGTGCAGAATGAAAAAGAGAGACAGAAAGAACATCTACAAAAAAAGAGAACAAGTACAGAGAGAGAAAGAGGAAGCAAGCATCTCGTCGCCAAGCGATCAGATACCGCCGCAACTCGCCAAGCCGCGCATGCGCTGTAGCTAAGCCACGCGCACCGACGGAGACATCGCATGCAACCTCCACTCTATAGGCTTCCCAAGCATCGTTTAGTGGCACTGCTGGATGGATGGGTGGATGGATGCTATGAGCGTCCCCTTTAAAACGGGGCGGTGACATGTCTGCCACCAGGCTCTCTTGACAGGCAGCGCCATCTCTGGGAGAAAAACAGAAACTGGGAGCATACAACGAGCGTTCCCCGTTCTCGCCGCCGCGCCGCCGCTCGCTTCCGCGCAAACAGCGCACGTGCGGAGCTCTCGCGGTACATTCGCGTCGCCTCACAATGTACCGCCTGCAGTGCGGCTTCAAAAGATCTCCGAGCTGGACAGTCACTTGCGAAAAGCTAACTTGATCAATGGAGAAAGGTTCGCCAATCACATTTACGTTGAAGAGCAGCCGATCGACGACAACGACGCCCGACTCAACGCGAAATGCATTTTCAAAGTCGCGATAACACCGTGTAGGACGTATACCTCGAGGTACGACTCATTCTGTCGTGTTGAATATACGTAATGGTCCATATGAACTGCTAAATGAAGCGGTGCACGCTATCGATGTTCTGCGTTGTGCAGTATGAAGCATATGATTAATGTTTTGATATGGCATGCTTGCAGTAGCAGCCGTGTACTTTCGTGAACAAACGTTTGCGGCGTGCAAAAAAGAAAATTATACGGCCATGGCACTAGAAAAGCCTGAGAAGATTAGAGTCAAGTCCTCCGTGTAGCTGGAGCATCACCCGCCGATTTGGGTTCGAGGCAGCTAGCTGAGCTTGAACTGCAAGTTCAAGCTCAGCTAGCTCGCCTCATTTTTTCGGCTCTCGCGTCATGCTTGCAATCTTTTTTCATGAGAGTATAGACGTTACAGGCGTATAAAACCTGCTCCACGAACACGCCCGTTCCGGTCTTCTCGACGCGTAAATTGCAGGCCCCGAACTTTTGAAAATGTGCCGAGTTCAGTTGAATTCAACCAACTGCGGAACGCTAACCGCGGTATAACGCTAGTGTGAATGTTAGACAACGACGGGTAGGTCTCACGAACACGGTGAATCAAACCAC
Source organism: Rhipicephalus sanguineus (assembly GCF_013339695.2). Taxonomy (NCBI): domain Eukaryota; kingdom Metazoa; phylum Arthropoda; class Arachnida; order Ixodida; family Ixodidae; genus Rhipicephalus; species Rhipicephalus sanguineus. The sequence goes on from NC_051181.1 coordinate 59,262,751, forward strand.
AAAGTTGTTTCAGCTACAACCGTAACTGGACTTTCACAATACGAGAAGACAGCGAGTAATCATTACTGTAGTCCTTACCTGCACGCGCTGCGTTACGTACTGATACAGGTAGTCGAAACGAACGAAAGCGATGAAGTGAGAAGCCAAAACAGAAGACGAGACAGTGCTATCAACTAGGACGTACTTGATTCCCCTTACTGCGGTGATCCACGCTTGTCGCCTCTACTTCTCGTGCGACGTGCCCGAGAACTGATACAGTTTCACACGTGAATCGCGTGCCTTGGTGTTGTCTGCACTGTTGTGGCAGCCCACGACACAGCAATACTTCGGACCTTCCTTCCGCGGGGTCGCTTCTCCAACGCGGAAATGCAGCTCGGTTCAGCGTGCCAAGCTGTCGGCACGGCGCCCCAGTTCCCGGCACCGACTGAAGAACGCGCGCGCGCGCGTGTTCCCGCTGCCGACAAACAGGTTGAGTCGGCCGCGCTTGCCCCCGGTAGCTCCAGAGCTTTTCCGCCAGAGCCGCAGCGCGGCGCTGCCGTCGCCTCGCAAACTTGAGCTTGGGTTCCCTGTAGTGCATAGCCTGGCTGCGTACTCTTGAGGAGGAAGCCGCCCATCTCGAAGCTAGACGTGTCGGTCGGAGGGGATTACGAGCGGCGACGGGCCCGTCAGGGTTGCCGTTGGGTAGATTCGAAAAGGAGCCAGAATTCAAGCCAAAAGTAGCCAAAGTAGCCACATCTTTTACCCTTATCGCCAAACTTGTAGCCAAATGGCAGAAAAGCGGTATTATGACAAGAGTTTTTATTATTGAACAATAAATACCATTTTTGTGCCCAGCAATAAATAGCACACGAACACAGTTATTTTCTCCTCATGCTGGTCTTCAAGCCATAAGCAAGTTGCAAATAAATGAACAATTACCTGCATACAGTCTATATAGAATAGAGTAATTGCCAGAGACAGAGTAAGATTGGAACATTCCAGCCAACCATTCAGTAGGAATATTAATCGTAAAAGCAGGTCGTGCTTGAAGTCTGCGACTTCAAGCACGACCAGCTTCAAGAAGTGATATCTGCTCGAAGATGACCGGTCCAGCTTCATTTTGTACCGGATCTCTGTTTTTGTCAAGGTCACACGAGAACACACGCTGTGCGTCAGCACTACAAAACTGGCTCGTATAGCGTCGGCACCGATGGCGGGCAGCGTGAACAGCGTGCTAGCCACGCGTATGCCAACATGCGCGCAATTTCGTCAGTTTTGATCTTAGCCAAAAGGCGTACTTAAATTTCATCTTTAATTTGTAAGTTATATGTCCAATTTCTTCATTTTTATTTAAATTCATAAAAACACCGAATTCTTCGCCGATCCTCCATTGTGGGTGTGAGACACTGACTAGGTGAACAAGAACTTCACCATTCCGTCTCGGCAGGCGCACCGCGCGTTGCGTTCAGGTGCCTCGATGAGCACCAGACTCATGGCGGGGCTAGGACACGCGCATACACTGGCTGACGCGTCAGAAAAGCTTGGAAACAAAGGGTAGTCGTCAGGCTTGCTCGGTATTTTATCTGCAGATAATGAGAAAAAATGGCTACTGAATGCGCTAAAATAGAGGTTCAAAGTAGCCAGAAAGTAGCCATGGCGCCAACCTGAAATTTTTGTCGCCAGACTGGGTCGTAAAGTAGCCAATTTGGCGCAAAGTAGCCACCAACGGCAACCCTGGGGCCCGTGCTTCGCTGTTCCAAGCTTTGCGCAACTTAGTGCAAACTGCCCGCAATTTTTTTATAGCTGCAGATAACGAGAATGAAGAATTCATGTGATAGTAATGATAATGATAACATGAGGCTACGGTGTTTTTCGTTAAATATACCACCAATATTGTGCACGTTGGAGTAATTATACCCTGACAATCACGTACACTGATTCCTTCCAAGAAATATTCCCCATCAGATGACAGGAGAAGACTGGCGTTTGTCACAGAAGCTAGGGCGAAAATATTATAGCTCAAGGATTGAAGGACTCGCGAAAGACGTCAGGCGAGCTGTTTACCGAGCACTGCTTAATGTTGCTGCTCGGTGCACTGCCGAATCGATCAGCCTCCTAGAACGACGGGAATAATCTGAGCGAGTTAGAATCGCGCCAGCCTTCGATGAAGGTTTTGTCTGAGAAAAAGAAACACGAAAGAGAAAACAGAGCTTTGTTAAATTGCACCCAAACCGCGAAATCGCTCGACGGGTCCAAGGCGTGAATAGAGTCGCTCGCTCAGCCCAGGAACACATGAGCCGCTACCGCCGGGTGTTCCTCTGACCAGAACGCGCTGGTCACGTGAGCTTACGATAGCGCTCTTTCGTAGTGTGGGGCATTTGCGGGCTTGTACTGTTGAGCTGTCAAGTCCTCTTGGCGTGGTAATACAAGGTCAGGCCATAAAAATATAGGCTATAGATTGTATAGCGCTACTAATTGACGGGACACAAGAGAGATGCAGGCACAACAATGCGCTAACTTTCAACAAGTTAGCGCTTTGAAAGTTGAAAGCTGGCGCTTTGTTGTGTGTGCGTCCTTCTTGTGTCCCGTCGATCAGTTGCGCTGTAGAATCTATAATCATGCTTTACCAACACGCCCAGTCTTCAACCTTAGAATATAGGAATATATAGGCGTTGTTTCTTATATTCTGTGGGTATACGTATCAAACTACAGCATACAGAGTATAAAGATGCCCATGAGTAGTTGCGCCCGCAAATCTGTCTCGGCACGCTGTAGTGTTTAAGTATGACGCGCAATTCTTTCGAGACAGGTTCCATCTGACGTTGTCGCGGCTGTCTGGGTGGCGGTGCGTTGATACGATGGCGCGGGCTTTGTGTTCACGAGGACTGCGGCTGTCCCCTGTTATGACTGCCCTTTCAGGAGTGGTGGACAGCTGTGAAAAGGCGATTTCACCACGGTTGTAGCTGAAACAGTCGACGGTTAGTACTAGCTCACGCAAAACAATAAGAAAATACGACGTAAGGTTGATTGACTCGATTGAAATTTGAACAAAAAAAATTAGAAAGAGTTCCGAACGTTTTTTATTCATCAAACTCAATATTTACACGTATAGCTCTAAGCAAAACTAATCTGCAAATCGAAATTCATGCATGAGAAAGTGTGAAGAAATTTAAGGTCGGCGGACCTGCACACAAGCAATTGGTTCTGCGTAGACATTTGGTGCAGTAACCTATGTTAAGTATATTATCCGGATATAACGCTGGCACTGCATCAATTTCGCGACGTCCGTTGTTGCCTCTTAACCCTGGTTCAGCCTCTTCCACTCGTTACAGAGTCGCAACTCGCGTAGGGTCCTTGAGGCAAGGTATTTAAGTGGTTATCATTAGCAACGGTCGGGAATGGTGCTTCGTTTCGATGCCAGCGTTAACGTTGTCACCAGCATTGACCGATAACACGGGGTTGACCGTTTTTCCATTCAACAGTGCTTACAATTGGAAGATTTCGTGCTTATTCACGATTGGCTGCGCAACACACACAAGGAGAAAGAAAGAAATGGACACTATGGGTGTTAGTGTGCCCAATTTTTATGTTACGGGCACTCGTGTGCTCAAATGCCTCAACAATAAAAGCAGTCGCTGCGTTGTAGTACTGACGCTTTTATGATGAAGAACGCTGCAGAAGCCATATCCAACGCCCTCGATGCTCGACGCCGCCGTCTCTTGGACGTGGTAGGAAATAAGTGACTTAATGTGATGACCAAAACACGCCACATCTATTGCCCATGTAGGAAGCATGGCTATGCGCCTGTTTGTAAGGGGTAGCCATCATTGCTGAGCTTTTCGATAGGGAACCAGTAAATTGACCGGGTTCTGGAAGCCCCAGGTGTCCTCATTGGTGTTCTTCTCACTGGGAGATTCTTTGGTATAACAATTTATCAAATGTTCTCAGCAATTCAAACAAAACAGTCGACCTCTACGCTTTTCTTGAACCACCGGTGACGCCTAGGTCACCTCCTCTGCTTCAAATACTGTCACAGTTATAGGCGTACTTAGTGGAGGGCAGGGAATGGCCCCTGACCCCACCCACATCTCCCTCTGTCAAAAGTGAGACGGGGGCGCAATAAGCCCTCTTACTTTTACGAGCTCTCAATGGCGGGAGCACATAGGTGTGATAAGTAAGGTGCACGAGGCACGTGCCCAACGATGGAAAGTTTCGATGGTACGCACTATAGCGTGTGAGGAGCGGAAAATTTCTCGATAGTATGTACCTCTATCTCGTCCACGCAAGCGAATGGTCGAAGGAGGGCTCGTGGCGCGAGACGCGATCCGTGGCGAAAAACCTGAGGGGTGAGAACGACGATTGTCTGCGGGACAGCGTTCGAAGAAGGTAGTAGAAGAGAGCGTCTCACCGATGATGAGAGCGGCGGGTGCCGGGACCGGAGATGCAGTACCAAGAGTGCGTAGCGTACGCGTCGATCTCGGCAACGACCGGTTGAAGCTACCACGGAGTCGCGGCATCCTCGTCACAGCGGTTCTGGGAGCACCTGCAACGCTCCACCTTCGTTGGCAGAACGGCACGGACCCGCAGGACAGTGCCCGGGGCTCCACGACTTCACTTCAGCTTCAGACTCACTTGGAACAAGAGACCGAGAAGGAAGCTAGGCCTAACCCGTCCATTCCAATGAAGGCCACGCCGACGACCGGGAAACAGGCAACAAGTGGATCGTCAAGTTGTTCCTGAGCAATGACGAACGCAGGGTCCGATCGAGGGCAGCGACGGCAAGCACGACACGACATGGACGAGAGGGACTCGACTCAGACGCCGTGCCCATCGTACAAGTTAGGACGCTCCATTACGGACGCGACCTTACTAGTCGCCTGTCCTGTCTCTCTCGTTCTGGTAAACTGTCTTGCTTTTGCGCACAAAATTTTCCATCAACGACCAAGAGGCCTTGTGGCCGGACTGCCATTGCAGCTACGGACTGAGTTTAGCAAGAGTATTGTTGTGGTCTGCTAAAGAACTCATTTCATGAATTTTCGTTTCATATATTTTATTTGCATGCAAGTTCGTGTGAGGTTTGCAGTCGTGATTTGCAGTCGTGTTTTCTAAAGATAAAGTGTTTTGCAGTGCCACCGCCGCCTCTCACGTCTCTCAATTCAATCCACTTGGAAGCGCTCCCGAGATCTGTGACAGTAGGTGAATCCAACAACCGCGCCAAAACTTTCTTTCACTGTAGCAGTGCCGCAATTAATTACCTTTTATTAGGCATCCCCCGCTACTTTAGTGAAGCTTCAATAGAGAGTTTGATAATTGAGGCCCCAAGGAGCTTGGGGACCCAACAAGCTTGCGAGCCGCCAGGGCGCATGCGCAGAACCCAAGCCACTCTGAGGCTCTTGCGCTCGCGTTGACCCGAGACACAAAAATTGAAAACTAGCGTGGGGCCCCAAAGCGTCTTGAGTCACCAGCGAGAAGAGACAGACGCAGCGCAAGCCACGGCGCAGAATGGCCCGCGTGATTTTAAATTTCGTCACGCGTGGCGCTCCGGGCGCCTGACCCAACGCAGCCTGCGTTGGCCCAATTCTCAAACTCTGCTGATCATCCGGACGCAAGAGCAGGCTGCCCAATGCAGCTTGGGGGCCCAGCGTCTTGGGTCCCCAATTCTGAAACTCTCTAATGTGGTGGTATGCTGGGCCACTTGGGGCAACAAAGTTTTTAGATGCAAGCTTGGTTTTGATCAAGTTGAGCATGTTAGCTGGAAATTTTCGCCATAGCCTAAGAACGGTTTGTTACCTTGTAACTCATCTCACAGTAAGGTCATAAAAAGTGCAGTTGCTATTTCCTGCCCCAGTTCATCGTTGAGGAAATCTTGTCTGTGTAACATAGAGCATAGTTTCCACAAGCAAGTGACTATCCTGCTCAGCTCGGGTTGCCCTGACAGTCTTCTAGTGGCAGTGGGCGGCATGTTGTCAAAGAATTTAAAGAGGACAAACGCTGCCAACACCCAAGATAAAAGAAAAAAATCACAGCATATCCACGGAGTGAATGATGATGAGTGGGCGAAGCTGCGGAGGTTCATCGGTAAACCGTGAATCTTCCGTGAATTCTGCCCAGTACATCATCACCGACGTGAGATCGGGCGCATTTATACTAAAGGTTCGATGAGTTATGACGACTTGCAGCGCACTTGAATTTTACATGTACGCTGTGAATTTTCATTGTTTAGAAAACCATTGCTTAGAAAACATCTGGCGTCTTTCGTTAAGCAGCTGGCGTCTTTTCGTTTTGCTTTAGAAACATCTGGCGTTCTTTCGTTTTGCTTTTACAAAACATCTGGCGTCTTTTGTTGGTTTATTTCATCAATCAACGGCGTTTTGAACAAAATTTTTATTGTTTAATCACGCACAGGAGAAATCTCACCAGGCACTACCTTGGAGGTAAAGAATTGCTGCTAATGGGAATGAGAGACAGAAGAAGTCGGCTTTTAGCTAACGCTGCGAATTTTTTATTGTTCAACAACGCACAGGAAAAATCTCCCACTGGCACCACCTTGCAGGTCAAAGCGTAAGACTGGTTACATACTACGCTACGAGGGACGAACGGGTGCCGCTATAAGGAGCTTCGCCCCTAAAACAGAAAAGAAAATAGAAACATGCCGTGTGCGCATTCTGTGCCGCACAATTTCAAGAAGATTGGTCGCAAGCACGGGGTTGACGAGGGGCTCACAGCCCCTTGCAAGCTGGCCAAGCTGTGTACCATGGTTAAAAACCATGGGAAAGGAAAAGTGAACAAGAAAGGTTGCACGAAAAACATACCATGCCTTTTGTTCCATGTACCGGTTAGGTGGCGTATAGCATACCGTTGAGCTGCGGAAAAGTGTACATTGGCCAGACGGGCCGATGCCTAAATGACAGACTCAGAGAACATGTATCGTCATTGAGTGTTTTCGCAGGTGGCACGCACCTGTCTCTGCACTGCATATAATGCGGGTGCAATCCACAGTTTACAAGCGCCAATGCTCTTTGCAAATCAAAGCACCGAGTGGTCAGGGGGAAATCACGGAAGCTGGACAGATTAAAGCAAACTCAACCATGTGCATCAGTGTCACCCGGTGTCGTTGAGTGATAAAGATATAGGCTTTCTGAATAGTTAAGTGGCGGCACATATCAGTTCCGATAAGTAACATTCCTGTTGTCCTGTCTTTCTTGTGATACGGTGGCTACACATGCGCGGTTCCGTGTTCTAGTGTGGGAAAAATTTGCTATAAACTGCAGTTGTAAACCGAGCGTCTGCCCTGTCAAGGTCTTTGCTTCTATTCCTGCTGTTTTCCGCTTATACAATCTAGAAAATTAGTGAAGCTTGTTTTCCGTGCCCCACAACGTCGCTTGGTATAGGTTCGTTGTAGCGTGAGTGGCCTGCGCAATGCTTTTGCGCCTGTATCTTATTTCTATGAAACGAGTGTATCTTATTTGTATGAAACCAGCTGGCGTGTTTGTCTGTACTCCACCTAACAAGCTGGTTACAGCAGGGTGGAAGCTACGAGGTGTAAACAACCCACATGCTTGCGCAGCAAACTATAGTTCTGTTTGTAATTGCATTATAATTGGACAGGGTTAAAAAAATTGCGCTTGTTTGGCACGTGCTACGTCACTGCAATACGTGATATGCTAATCACGATTCGCATACACGTCATAAGCATTTAATTATATCGGTAACTGCAGATAATTGTGATGACGAACCAACACGTCAGCGCCCATGCAGATGCGATCGCCTGCTTCGATCCGAACTCGCACTTGCTACTTACTGCCCTGACAGCAGTAAATCGATGGTGGAATCGGCTATCGCTTTATGTCATCTCACGCCGAGGACAAAATATCGGGTACGTTTTGTCCTTACTATCGAGATTAGCTGTTTGTTCAGCCACGCGTGCTAACCCTAGTACTCGAGAATTTGAAAAAATGAATCGTGTAAACAGTGCAAAGTAGACCCGAGTACATTTCTGTCGAAGCGTGAGGACGCAAATATAAAGCAAATGCCACTGTCGGTTTAGAACTTGAGGACAACTCAGCTCACGACGGCACCTTTATAATTTTGAGGGGCGAGGAACCAGCGTCAACGTGTGCGGCCATGTTTTTTTTCCCCGGCGCTACCGTCGCTGCCAAACGTTAAGACCGTTGGTTGCTACCGTGTGCTCGCTTTACTCGCCCAACGCACGTTTTGTTTCTTCTTGTTTTGTTTTTTTTTGCTCTACTGTGGCTGCCCAAGGCTAAGGGCGTTGGTTACTGCCATGGGCTGACTCTACCAACGCCCTACCGGCCCATTGCCTAAGCGTAGGCTCTATGGGGACGCCGAGCAGACGACGCGGCGCGGATGTATACATCGTGAGGGGTGCTCGCTCTTCCTATTGGCTAAGCAGCCCCGTAGCTTCCACGGTGCTGCAACCAGCTTGTGAGATGGAGTATAGACAAGAGTGGTTATGTGTGAGTTATCTTTTGCGGCGATCCTGTACATACCTAGGCCATTCGCAACTCCGCGAGTAGTTACTACACCACAGAAAATTGCCACTATCATGACCGGCATTTACCTTCAAATTAAAAAAAAAAGCGACCGAATTGAGCTGGAACAATGGGTTGTGAACTGGCCGAACAGGTCAGTGTAACTGCAATCATGCGCGTAATAAGAAATATGACACATATCGTAACTTCACTAATAGTTCAGTCAGCAATTATCTACGCAAACCATAGCCGGCATGTGCCACAGAAATTAAGCTAACCGCACTACTCACCACCCGCTAACTAAAAATAAAAACAGAAAATGTTAAGTGAATAAATTAATGAGTGTATAAATAAATACAGTGACAAAAAAAACTCAAAGATGCCCTTATGCACTGACGTGAGACGACTGGAAGGCGAAAGCCATATATTTTTTTCTCAGTCGATGTACTGTTCCTGCCTTGCCACCCTCCGAAAGCTTTCTGCACCTAACGTGGTTTTTCATTGCCTCCAGGATCGGACGCGCCTCACCTGGTTTCGCACTGCTTCCGTGATCGGCCCCCCGCTAGGTAAGCTACTACGTCATATGACGACGTCATCATGTGACGGCACATCATGGTTTGGGACGTTATTGTGACGCCACGATGACGTCATATATGGTGATTTCATCATGTGATGATGATTTTGCGCATCACTCGTGTTGACGCCGACGGGAGATGCGAGACGCCGGCAAATTTTCGCGTTCGATAAGGCATCTATGGCTTTCGCCTTATTGAAAATGAAAATAAATTACATAACAACCTGCGCGTTAGACATGGGACCCATGCAAATAGAGGTGGAAGTTCTTTAAAATAAAACTGATTCCTAATTATAAATAGGTTTATAAATAAATAGGTTTATAAATATATAAATGAATAAATGAAGTGAATCCGTGCGCCGCAAAGCTTGGCTACACTCTTAGCAAACGACCGCTTAAAACAACGCATATAAGGCGGAAAGTAGGTCAAATTTTCGACGCTTATAAATGGCTCTCTAAGCGGCCTACATATACGGCTCTTTCATGCGGCCCCTCTTTATGCGGCCTCTGGCTAAGCGGCTCTTTCTTATACGGCCTAAGTTTATGCGGCTCTTCCATATGCGAGGCCATCTCGTTGCCAGAAGGCCGTTTAAAAGTGACCACTTAAAGTAACGCATACCGTCGATTTGGTTAAGCGGTATTTCAGGTCAAATCTGTCCGGCTTATATACGGTTCAATATGCGGTCGAAATATATGCGGTACTTTTCGCAAATTTTTAGAAAAAAAAAAGAAATTCTTCTACATTGTAGTTGATCGTGCAGTGTTCCTCTTTTTTTTTCTTTTGTTCTTTTCAGCCTTCCAACTCATGAATATGCATTTACACATCACAAGAACACGGCACAGAGAGTCACAAACCATGTATCAACACACACACACTCCACCACGGGGATTTGAACCCAGGCCAACCGCGTGACAGGCAGACACTGTAACCACTACGCCACCGCACCACACCATCTGGGTGGACTTCCGCGGCTTTATATATGCACTTCACGTTATCTTGGACGATTTTACGATCGGCTACAACGCTACAATTTTGCATATATGAGAGGCATCGTTCGCGTATAATGCGCGTGTATACGTGTGCACGACCTTAAGCGAACCCTCGCGGGCAGTCACAGTCAGTTTGTGTGTGGAATTACGTTTCTCGTCCGACGGCTTGCGCATCCCGCAATGAGACAGAGGTGAACCATAAACGACGCGTTTCCGAGTGCATTTCCATTTGCCGGCATCATACAGCAGCCAAACGTGCCCTGACGTGCAACCAGCCGCCAAAGAAAAGTATTCTGCGATGTTTGACGCAGTACAGGCGGTGGAAGTCAGCTGATCTCATCTCCACTCGGCGAAGTAGTCTCCCACGTCCTTCGCGAGCATCGCGTTGATGTCGGTGCGTTTATACGGACAGTATTGTGCTGAGGTTCATCTCAGGGAATCGGATTAAAACACATAATCGCTTATTCGCGCAACAGATGGGTTTGGTGTAGTGCAGCGCGTACGGGGCGACGGACCAGCTTTCAGAACGGGCGCGCTCATTTCTCCCCGAATAGACGATAAGGAAACGTTGTTGTCGTTGAGTCGAAAGAACAACGAGCCTTCGCAGAAAAAGAATGCAGTCACCCGAGCTCGAGGCTGACGGCGCCGACGAGCGATGCCGTGGAATTGTCATGCTGGGGAGGACGGCGGGTCTGAGGTTGTTCGTTCTCGTGGTTCGTTCGTTGTTGACAGTTGGAAGTGACGCTCCCCTTGGCTTCCACAAACGATGAAACGTAGTGCATGACTGGCGCGGAAAGACCACGCATTAAATCGCTTGCATCACCCGTTAGAACATTTGTTTCTAGCCAAGCGTCGCATCAAAAGAAGCTAGCAATGCTTGAAATTGAATGAAGTCACAATATGATCCAGCTTTCAAGGATAAAACCATGCTATTTCTTCAAAAGTCACAAGTGGCCTGAAGGATTCAGAAGGATCATGTGAACAATGATACTGAATAATGCAAAGATTAACTTGAAACATTCTAATATTTAATGGGTGCTGTGAAATCTAAATAACAACCCCAAATTAAATATGCACTTGTTTTGCACCTTGAAGGTTCATGAATGTTAAGCTCTACAACATGTCTCAGTTGACCGCATATCAGCGCCAAAGAGCGATCTGGTGGAGGCCCTGTGTTGGGGAACGTGGCAGGTTGAAGGTTCTTTTCGTATTCCACCCATTGTCGACGAGTGAAAGTGATTGTTTCCTTGGCTACGAGATGTGATCTAGGCGACAAGGGCCAGTATTACTTCACTCCACGTGATCCAGTCGAGTATGCTTTGAGCTTAACGACGCTCTAGTGTATAAACTAGCAAAATGCTAAAAGTGGCTAAACTCGGGCAGTAATCTTGGCTTCTAGGAATAAATAATCGCCTGTCTTAAAAATGTGCAGTCAGTAGCATCCTGCTTGATTCGGATCACGGGACGCGACATGTAAACATATAATACTAAATAGTACATATATAGGAACAATTCTTATACTCAATACGTGTCATAATTGCAAGTAACAGCTGCAAATAAAAAGCACGCTTTCACACAAATAGCACACCCATAAATGTTGAGCTTTACGTGTCCCAGTCAACCTCCCTTATGTTCCATAACAGGGGCGTAGCCAGAAATTTTTTTCGGGGGGAGGAGGGTTCAACCATACTTTATGTATGTTCGTGCATGTGTTTGTATGTGTGCGTGTATATATACGCAAGCAAAATTGAATTTTTTTTTTTTGGGGGGGGGGGTGTTGAACCCCCCCCCATCACCCGAAAAACCACCCTGGCTAAGCCCCTGTTCCATACCATGTAGCTTTGCGTGCAGTTTTATTTAAATATCAACTGTCATGCAACATCCTTAGCTTTGGCTAGTACAGCAGCTAATACAAACTGTGCTTGAGAATTCAAGATTTATTGCCAGTACCAACACTAGCTATACACAAAAACATTCTGTAGTAGTTCAAGCACAAGTGTCGCAGCTTTTTTCATATTTAGCAGCTCATATAGCGGTGGCTCACAAAAGCATGCAGACATACACATGTCTAATGTGCAGCTGTTATTCTTTGATACGAAGAACTGCACGAAATAAACTGACACAAGGAGACGCATGGACAAGCGTCTTCCTTGTGCCAGTTTATTTCGCGCAGTTCTTTGTAGTCATGGATTACCAACTTACCCAGTGATCAATTCTATATTATCCTTTACATGCAGCCCCCTTCCGTGGCACTTACCACGGCACAACATCTGTCAGACATAAAGGGTATTCGCATATTGTACTAGATTTGTCCTTCACTAAATGTTGAGACCTGAATTGTATTTGTTCTTTTTCTGGCACCATTTCAAAACATGGCCTTTCCCTTGCACTGTTGAGACATTTTACAATAAGTTAGTCAGGCATTGAGTCCAAATCCATCACTCTTCGAGACTGGTACTTAATTATGTATGCATGGGTCCCTTATTTTTATGATCTTCTGTTCTCTGCTCCAAGCCCTTCCCTTTACCCATTACTGTAGAACTGTGGCATTTAGGTGTTTCATCTCGCACCGCTAATTGTTGTTACATTTTGTGCCATCTCTTCGAGTACCCATGACAGTATTTAGTGCATTAATTGAATGAAGGAACATGTTATGCTGCTGCGCAGCTGTACACTGAGCAGAACAATGAGATGCAGAGCCATGAGAGAAAAATAGAGAATATTGTCACGGTACAACGCAAACACAAGACAGTGAGAAGTTCTACAAGAATAGGAGGACAGCTTGTTGACACAAAAAAAATAGCAGGCACAAACATGTCTAACAAGACTGAAACTTGGGCTAGTTGGTTGTCCTTCAAGATGAATCGGCAGCACAACCATACACGGACAGAGGAAAGGTACACGAAACATAGCACTGTGTTGTGTACTTTCTTTCCTATGTCCGTGTGTGGCTGCACTGCTGATTCACCATGAATGACAAACATGATGTCTTCGGCAAAATCCCGAAGACCCACTAGACGTTTATGTTCACTGATGTCCCCATTGTCTTTCTTGCCTGCAGAGCACACGCGTCAATACATATACAATAGGATGCATCGCAAGGGTTCTTCACCTATATGCTCTATTGTTGGAGTAATAGGGCATTGTGTCAACTAAATAATCAATGTAATAATAAAATCACCCTAAAATATATGCCATATCCCTTATTGCTCAATTCTCAACCTCCACGTATTCCACTTCAGCACCTGTGAACATAATGGCCCCCTAAAGGGTCTCGGCAGTAGTTTCTCTGAAGTGGTTTTCAAAGCTGTTATTGGATCAGATTAAGCTAACTGAATCTCATGAACTTATCCTTTCAAAACAAATAAGGGGGCAGTCCACTTGTTATTTTCTAGCAAGCTACTTAGCAATTTGGCCTTGAATGTGTGCACATTCCTTGCAGTTGTGTCCCAAAAGCAGTCAGTGGCCTATCGGTTATCAGGTCATCAATAAAAATTTTCTTTATGAACAGTCTTACACGTTCAGTAATGCAGCATTGTAATGGATGTATCATTCTGACATATATAGTTTATGCATTCAAAACTCTTCAGTTGGAATTCCTAACCAGTTTCTCCATCAGTAATGACCACAATTGCTATGCGACTCTCGGTACCATCATCTGCATGCATGGATTGATGCATTCTGCAATGCTTTAATCATGCATCTTATCACTGGCCCTGTGATCTCACAAGTCACCTGTGTCTTTCTCTAGACAGTAGCAGCTATAAATATGTTGCATAACTTAACTAGTTTTTTTTTCCAAACAGCATGACTTACCTCTATTTGCACAGTCAGTAAGCCTGAACACACAGTGCACACTTTTGTAGTTTGACATATTTTATTTTCAATTACAAACAAAACTGAGCAACAATGTATACACCAATACAGCGTTTGTAAACTAATAAGTGAATCTTACACTTTTACAGAAACAAGGTAAAAAAAACAACTGCGAAAGAGGTGATCCAATAATTAAACAGAACGATTGTTGTTTTTCTATGTTGTAGGGGTTTCAGGCCTTCTCATCCGACTAGAATTGATAATGACCTAGCTTGAGTTTCAGCACGCCTATACGTAGAAAAAACTCTACTTTCTTGCAAAGTGCAGGTCAATACATACATAAAAAATTGCACCACATAAATGGCAGGAGCTACCTAAATGCCTTCAGTTATAATAACTTTACTTAAATACAATAAGATAACACAGAATTGACTAGAGTAACAAAGAAGTATTGAAAGTAAGTGGGCCTTGATCGACGTCATATATGTAGCCTTGGAAACAGACGAAGGGCTTGAGGTGTGCTTCCTGCCTGTTTCTGGCACTTAATTTGCAATATATGAGTAGAATACACAGTGAAAAAAATTCTGTTCTATATCATGAGCTGTGTAGTGCACGTAGGTACTATGATTTATCACAAATGTATGACTAAACTAGATACCCTCTATATTAGTAGGCCTGAAGTTTGAGGACGCAGCTTTTCTGTAGGTAGTGGCTAATAAAATTTCAAAACATGGGTATCAGCTGTGCATGAACGACAAGTGATATGCTAATATGATGCCCTAATAAATAGGACTTTTCATTGTACATGCATCAGAAATAATATGATGACTGTGCATGTTATACTCCGAGGAAAACTACAAAATGAACAATGAATATGTATATATGAACACACACACATACAGTTATTATTGCACATGATATCTGCCACAGATTCCAATGCTAGTGTACCTGCTACTCAGGTATCCTCAAAAGAAAGAGCATTGAAAAGTGCATGAACATAAAACAAACTTAAGTGTCTCTAAAGTTTGTGAAAATTCAGCTAGCCAGCAGCCTTATCTAATCAGCCTAACAATGTAACAAGAAACACACAAACGAAATAAAACTGCACAAAAAAGAACATAAATTAGGCGTTGTCCTTGAGCTTGTCGAGAATCTCCAGCAGTTTACTGCTTGCCCAGCAACATGGAAAACTCTCTTCCTTGTGCAGCAAACTTTGAATTAGTCCCAATGTTTGGGCGAATGCAGACGGGTAGGTAACATCCTTTATGTAATGTACGGTCAAACACAAGAAAACTGTCTTTTCAAGCGTGCAGTCATCTTTCAGGGTAACACACTCGTCCTCAGCACAAAAAATAAGCTTTGTTGCCGAGCTCCAAACAATCATGGGCCCTGGCAACCCATGGACATCTGCAAGATACTGGAAAAAAGTAATAAAAACTAATATATGTTTTATGTTCTGCCCAGCACATCTTCATACAAAAAGCTAACAATTCAGAGGCAGTGGATGGATGAATGCCAGCACTAAAATATTGCAAGCTTTAGATGCAAAACCGTGCATAAATTGACATTGTTATGGGCGAGGTTTATGCCACAGTAAATAAATAAGTTTCAGCCACCCCGATACGCAGCTATAGGTGCCACTGCTTGAAATTTTGCTAATGCATTCAAAGCAGCCACAAGTACAATGTCACATCTCACAAGTGTATAAGCAAGCGTTTCTTTGTGTTTCGCACGCAATGTTCATATCATATATCTGTTCCATGAAAATGGGTAAAAACAGCAGCCAAATGAGTGTACTGAGACCATAAGTTATGGAAAGCAGAGCCTTGGCTTGCTTCAATAGTAGGCTGAAGCCACCTCTCAGTGATAACATATCATAGGTGGTGACAGATGGCATGTGTGTTGGGCATGTCCTTTTGCACTAAACTTGAGTGCTGTAGTGTCACGCTCACAGGGCAAACCTGGAAATACCTGGTTTCTGTTTCTGTTGGGAAATGGTAGAACCACAGGACAATCAAAAATGCCCGAATGGATTGCCTACATTGACTTACATGATTGCTTATGTGTGTACGCCTTTGTGCATACAGATGTACTTGAACTATCTTAAACTATTTTAAACAAAGGAATTGACTGGACCCTATTCAATGGCAGAAAAGGAACTCTGCTACAAACAAGGTGGACGTTGCGACAGAGTCCACACTGAAAAAACTAAAGGCCATGTCACCACTAGGATACACAGCGGTTCCCAGTCATCATGTAAGGTGGCTACGCATGTAAGGTGGCTACACATAGGCTAGTATCAATATTCTTTGCAGCACCAAGGAAACAAACTTCAATCTACATGGATGTTCTAATACTGAAATTTGACATATAATCTTTCGTTGAGTGAATGATACAAATTACATTCAAAGTCAATGTCAGAGTACTTTAGCAGACTCAAAGGGCCCACTTTGTGAACACAGATGCATGCAGTGAATGGTGCTGTTGTATATAGACTAATATCACAACTTTGCAGGTCCTTTCGGCTGTCAATGCACACGTATGAGAGTGGTGCAACCACCTACTTATTGAATATTGTCTTTCTTTCATTGAAATTAAAGCTCTTTTGCAGAAAAACATTCTTGTATTCAAAAGTATTTTGTGTTTGCATACAGCATAATTGGGCGTAAAATTACCCTGAATATCTCCTTTCAACGTGGTCATGACAAACATATGTATTGGTCGTCTGGCTAGACATAGAATAGCTTTTTTTTTAATTTCATATGCTGCGCCGAAAATTGCTGCATAATTGTGACAAAATTGTCGTGCGAAAGAAAATTCTTCAATGGAATGAGCTAGCTATAGACTTAATTGTAATTTATCAACTCTCCACCAGAAACAAATATCTAAGTTATATCTGTTGCAGTACCTAAACGCAGATAGTTACATTGTTTATGAACGCTTTACGATAGTCATGCAAGTACAATACTGATTCCGTTTTTGAGCAATATATGAGAGATAGATCCACTTCAGGTGCACAATTGCAGATGCTGCTTGATATCGTTCTTGATTCGCGAACCACATAATATTCAGCAACAGTGTTTCGCTTTCTGACAGTTTGCGACCTTCATGCATTTCTAAGAAAAGGTCCGAGCAAGAGGCTCTTCCGATGCGCCTTTCACAGATCTATAGAGACTCGTTAGGAGCGGTGCTTTGTTTCTAACAGCACAACACAAGATTGGTAGCATCGAAATAAACTCACCCAGTCGTGCATGGTTCACGGGGCAGTGCCCGCAGTAGGAGCACCAGGAAACTTGATGTGGCACGCCTGGTTCCCCTGGCTGGCGGTTGTACGCGAGCAATCTGATGCACTCACACTCACATCGCACTGGCACACTTTGCACTCACACGTGCCATCATAACTGCACGCTCCTCTCTGAATGCCTTTGACGTCGGTCCAGGTGTACATCCCACGCAGCAGGGCCTGATCGGCACTGCCGAAACGTTGAAGCACGCCAAGACGATCGCGGGACCGAATTCTCAACGAAAACAGAGAGACCATGCAAGGAGCGGGCGCAAAAGAGACGGACACCGCTCGACGCGCATGGGAGAGAGAACTGTAGGGGGGATAAGTCAGCAGCGTGAGCAGGGAGAGAACGCGATCAAAGGTGAAAACTTCCTTCGCACGTTGAGTTTGTAGACGTCGCGGGCGTTGTTTGCGTGATAATTTTGCGTATTCACGAGTAAACAGAAACAAAGGCACGTCTGCAAAAAACAAAAACGGTGCGAGGCGAACTAGGCAGCAGAGGCGACTGACGTAACTCGGCACGGCCGCTGCGTTTCCAACGCACGTGCTTCGCACGAAATCAGATACGATTGCCACGGTCAGGGAGGCGCTGGCTGTATTATTGGCTGTATCTCGAGTTCACCGGCCGCATCCGGTGCCAACACAGGAAACACTACACGGCGTCAACGTGGACTTCGAGCCTTGAGCACGCTCGCTCGGCGCTCCCTCGCTTCTCGCCGCGGCGCCGATCTCAATTTCCCGCATAAACAACGGGCCCTGTATAAGCGTTGCGTCCGCTCGAGAAATTTTCGCGTCAACGAACCCGGGCTCCATATAAGCGTTGCGTCCGCTCGCGGCCGCATATAGCGGGCCCAGCCCGTCACCGCAGAATTTGTCACGCTTAATGGCGATTGAAGGGCCGCTTATATGGAGTACCTTGTGGTGGAATAAAAATGGGCCGCTTATGTGCCGGACGTTATACGGGACTTGAATAAGAGTGTAGTAATTCGTTTTAACGGAGTGGAATGGCTCACAATTTTTTTTTCGCTTCCGTGGTATATCCTAGCACTATTCTGGGATTTCTGAACAGCTAACACCTCGCGCCGCGATTTTGCTGTAAAGTCTGTGTTGCACAATACAAGAACGCAACGAAATTTTCTGCAAACAAAGCAATACAAACGCATCCAAAAATGCACCGCAGTACCATCTGGTGGCCAGGCATTAATTTTGTCGTAACATACACCGGTAATCAATAGTGTTTTCTCACTCCCGACCTCGCCGTCGTTGCAAAGAGCAATTGAGACAAGTTCTGCTAAAGCACACAATAAGAAGGGACCTTAGCCGTTGCCTTAACGATAATAACGGTCATGCAAGGAGGGCTCTTTCAGCCTGTCAGTGGGGGATTTATTCGGTCCCATAAGACCGCAATAGAGCCAGGCTCCAGGAATGAGAGCGCCGTCCAAGCCTAACAAGAAGAAAGAGGTCATTGGGCGCGATAGCCGCAGAGGTTGGCTGAGGGGGCGAAGCTCTTGCCGCACCCCAGGCTCGGGTTCCGCTGCGAAAAGAAAGCTCTTGATGAAATCGATGAGCGCCTTCGGAGGAAGGCGCCAGAATGCAGGCGGAACAAGACCCCATATCTCGAGCGAGCAGTCTGGGAGGATATGAGGAGATCGAAATAAAGGCGAGAGGACAATGTTAACTGCATGCGGAAAAATGTCCCGAAATGATGTTTCCCGACGCCGTGCGAACGCCTGAACGTCCTCTCTCTCTCCATTCAAATTGTCGGAGATAAGACATGAATTTTGCAATTGGGATGGAATATTTTTGTGCATTGGCGACGCTCCCGTGATATGTGGGAGTCATGCACGAGCCCGGTCTTTGAAGTTTGAACGGCGGCGTTTCGCAAATTCTCACGCTGTTCTGGGGCAAGCCTAGACAAATCCGGAGTGCTTGAGCCTGTACACTTTGTATCATTCGTAGGCTTGTTTCGCTTGCGTTGGATAATGCAGGCAGGCTGTACGGATTTGTCGTCACCGGCACTTAAGCAGCTCACTTTACTTCTCTTGTACGAAAAGTACCAAGACTCCATACACATCTACACTGACGGATCTTTGCTGCCGAACAGCTCAACCGGAGCAGCCATGATACCGAGGTTGGTGACGACAATTAAATTCAAGACATCTCACGCAACAACATCGACGGCAGCAGAACTGGTAGCCCTTCATAAAGCGTTACAATTCGTCAATGACCAACCGATGCACAAGTGGACTATTTTCTGCGACTCGAAGGCGGCACTGCAGTCTCTACTGTCAGCTTTACGCCGCGGGCCGCACGAACAGATGGTACTAGAGATAGCAGAGGTTATCCACCACCTAACTGAGAAAGGACACCAAATCACTTTTCAATGGTTACCACGTCACTGCGGAATCATTGGCAATGAACGGGCCGATGAAGCTGCCCGCTCATCCCATGCAGAAGACCATGAACTGTTACTACCGCTTTCTAGGACCGACGCTGCACGGAAGCTCCGTTTGCATGCTCGCCAACGCACCACGTCACAATGGAATGAGCCACACTTCAAACATGATCGACTGCACTCATTTGACCCTACATTAGGTCTTAAAGTCCCATCAAGGCTTCGCCGAGCAGATGCGACCCTTTTGTGTAGGTTGTGGTTGGGCGTCGCGTTTACCAACGCCTATGCTTTCCGCATTGGGATGGCCGACACCGCAGCCTGTGACCACTGTGGAAACGCAGAAACAATTAGACATATTTTTTGCGACTGCCCACTGTACACTGCACAGCGACTATCTCTTTGCAACGCGCTGAACAACTTGGATGATCGACCTTTGTCGGAGGAAAGAATTCTACGCCATCGAGAAGACGCAACGTCGCAGAAGAAGGCCATGCAAGCGCCACTGCGCTTCTTGCGATCGACCGGCCTTTTTGAACGATTGTAAACAGAACGCCGTCCCTGTGTGTGTTGTTTTTTTTTATCTTGTGTGTGTATGTGCGTTTTTTTCTCATCTTTTTCCCCTCTCCTTCTCTCCCTCTAGACCCTCTTTCTTGCCCCTATTTCCCCTCCCCAGTGATGGGTAGCAAACCAGATGCAAATATCTGGTTAACCTCCCGGCCTTTCTTTTTTCTTCTCTCTCTCTCTCTCTCACGCTGTTAATGCGGAAACGGGACGAAAATATTATTAACACTGTAACACCCGTACCAGTAACACCCGTAACACGAAAATACCCGTAGCAACATGTCCCTTACTCTAACAAGTGAGATCTACTTGTGTGCACATGCACGAGAGAAAGAGGAAGGAAGGAATGCAAACGATGCTTCCATTTCCTTTCTCTTGTGTCCTTGTCTTGAAATCTTGCTTTCCTCTACGCGGACTCCCTGCCACGAAGATGGCTCATACCTCTGTCAATCTAGGGCAGTACGTGTGACATAAACATTCCTACAATGCGCTAAAGGTACTAGTGGTACTGTTCAGATAATTTCTTACTACTTGACACAGCACTTGAGAAACAATCAGCTGGTACACTAAGATATAGTGTTCGTTCTTTTTATAGTGTTCCAGCTTTCTCATGGAGCAAGAATTCCTCAGGAGGCGAAACTGCGCTAGCTTGGGCGTCTCAACAAAGTCACGGAATCAGGCACAGCGCTGAAGCGCCCGCTGTCGTGAGAGTCCGCTAGCGGAGAAGGAAAAAACGCGCCGCACTCTCCGACAAAGCTCGTATGTTCAATGCCATTCGGTACCGATTCACCCCTTGCGTTTTACGCGACAACGGGCGTGTAACTTGGGCGTCCTCGCCGGCTCCGAATTGGGCAAATTAACCAGAAAAACAGGGAAATCGTCTGCTTGAAACATTTTGCAGAACGCGAAAACTACATTACTTTTATGACGTGAACTCGATACCCTTATAGGCATCATTTGTTCCAACGAATGATGGGACTTCTGCATGTCATAGAAGTTCATATATATGTTTTTTTTATTACTCTTCGTGCCTTCGATGAATTGCCGCTGTTGGGAACCACCAGGTTAGTATCGCTTCAGATGTTCGACAATCTGTGGGACGCTGCTAAAAATTCACAGGGTGCCTTACGCGTTCACTTAACACGCGAAGGTGAAAGTCATCTTCTTTTTCTTCCTATTGATCCTACCCCGCCTCCACCGACAGCGTTCCGCACTTAACTTGTTTTTCACTGTCTCACAGGCACCTCACCTGGTTTTGCACTGCCTCCGTGATACACACACCTTTGACCAACGATGATGTAATGTGATGACGTTATCATGTGAGGTCACGTGATGTGACGTCACAGGGATGTGATAGTGGCGTCATGATGACTTCATATGGTGACACTATCACGTGATGATGATTTTTTTGCATCACTCGTGTTGATGCCGCCGCGCGGGACGCCTAGCAATTTTCGCGTTTGATGAGGCATCTAAGGCTTTCGCCTTAAAGGGCCCCTGCGAGACAAATTAAGCGTGTAGTTTAAATCGCTTATCCTCTAACTGTCCAATGCACCGATATCGTTGCGCGAGTAACAACGCCAAAAACAAGGCTGTTATAATTTTATTTCAATGGAGCAACCACATTAGTTTTGGACTAGAGCGACACGCAACGGTTATTTCTGTGGTAGGAAGTGAGGCTTCATCACGTGGGAGTGACGACATTGGCGGGACGTTTTGATTGGTTTGATGCGACTAGTAGCGCGTATGGCCCCAGATAGGCCAAACTATATTGCGCTAAAAATTATAAAAAGCACTCTTGATATTTCCTCAAATGCAAAATGATTTATGTTTTTAAATATGAAAATGTGAAAACAATTGCAAAACGACGCTAGGAGCGCTGCACAGCCGTCACCATGAGATGAGTCGTCCGTTATGTCTCTGTAAGAGGCGCGAGGTGATTGGAACTGGCCTTTGACATCAGTGGTAGAGTGAAATGCGACAGGGAACGTTCTCCTTGTCTTCTGCTGGGCTTTGGAAGTTTGAAGGCTAATAACTTCCGCTGCCGGCGCAACGCGGAGGTCCGCGAGAGCGCTAAAGCGAGACAGGAAGCCTCCAGATCCTGTCAGCTATAGCTGCCAAGGGCACCTACGAACGCTTGCGCAATACATGCAAGCCCGGGAACTATGGATGCGGCAGACGTCATCTGCTCAGGACCCACTACTTGTAGCTTGTTTCAAGCGCTGTGCGGCCTCTAATTAGGGAGCATCTATTATTAACTGCGGCTAAGCTATTTGTAACGTTTAGTTTTTGACGTTACATGCGGAACTCGGTGGAAATTTACAGTGCACGAGACGGTGCCGCGACTTTTATGTGTCGTGTCCATAGAACATTTAAACGATGGCAACACACCGGAAGCGTCATCTCTCGGGTTCCGGCGAAAATCGCAGTTTCTCTGTTACGCTGTCGCGTCGCGCTCGTGCGCTGCGGCGGCCTAGCAGTTCCTTCTCCCCAAATACTTCTTTCCCTGTGAGTTTTGCAAGTTTGCTTATTGATTCAAATAGTTTTTGCCACCCATCCGATACTCGACATGCAAGAGCCGAGGGACTGGCGCTGAATACAGACGCCTACCGACAAATATCCGTGGTTTGACCCCACTCCTCCCCTCCGACACTCGAACAAAATCCTACAATTGCACACAGCGTAAGGAAGACGCCGTCTTTCCGCTAATTTAGTACAGACTTACCAATCGTTTGTGGTAAATCGACATAAGAAGTCAATTGGCGACCCTCGATGAGGAACCGGGCAGCTGCAATATCCGCTGCGGCCCTGGACGAGGGTCTCCCCACACAGTAACCAAGAAGCCATCTTTGATTAAAGTTCTCTCTCTCTCCACAAAACTAAAAGCCTCGCGGGACTTCACGGCCATGGCGGCATATGTAGAGCAAACAGGGTGAGATACAACTATTTTCATTGGAGCAGCAGTGCGCAGAGTATACATACTCTTTTTTATTGACAAGCAAATACATAGGCATATGTTCAGGGGATGATGGAAGCTTGCAGAGATGAAAAATTCGTTAACACTGGAACACGGGGCTCCAGGGACACCCCGTGTTCTCGAATTTTTCATCTCTTCCAGCAAATACATATAGGGGGTTCTCATGATGCTTGGTGCTCCGGCAACACTGGGTGCTTCCGCCATTTCTTGTTGGGCGCCATTGAGGAATCGTCTGCTAGCGGCTCCATAAGGAATGGCCTCGGAGTGGCTGAGCTGCAGTCGTTGGCGGAGCTTTCGGGCCAAGAAAATGCGGCCGTTTTCTTCGACTCTCACACTCGAATGGTCCGAGGATCTCACTGTGCTGCCACTAATCGACAAGAACAAAATATCGGAGTTCTGCGCGCTTAAAAACTCATCCGTACGGCAGCTGCAAAAGGCACACAGCTTCGCAAAGCCGAATTACTGTTCTCTAGTGGCGTGCGTTTCAGATCTCATGCAGGCGTTCAAGAAAAGTGTTCGTTGCAGCGGAGATGTGACTGTCAAACTTCTAAGGTAACCTCGCACTGCAATACATCTCCATTGTATTGCAGTGCGAGGTTATAAACACGCGTCGTAAACACTCGTCAGATAACGACGCCACGTTGTTTCTGCGCAACCTGAGCGATGCGATGCTGCTTCCCTCGGCTCATTTCTTTAGCCACAGGTATCTCTACACCCTTCGCAATACCTTGTGTCATAGTTTTTTTTTTTTTTTTTTTCAAATAACAAAGTGATGGACATGGGCATTAGCGGTGCGCCGCAGACGAAACAAAAATACTAATCGCGCGTTCCAACTGCACACTGGTTGTTTAAAATGCCTTGTGGTTGTAATCTATCGCGCGGATTTAGTATTGTCGTTCTGCTTTTTTTTAACTCTATACGTTTGCGTTCGTTGGCATATCGCTGGAAAATATTACGCTTTTTGCTTTCGCATCCCACGACGGCGTGTGCCCGCAATCAGTGGCAAGATGAGTGGGATGATCGACCGAACAAACAGCTCTCTGTATATATATCTACTGTATGGCTCCCTAACTGTCTGCTCCGTGTTCGCAGCGCACGCTGATCGACGAAAGCAAAAGAAAAATAAAAGGGTAGGGATACGGGGCCGTAAAGCGAAGGGCAGACGCGGCATGCGGACTATGTACTTCAGAGCACTGTCCCTTTCGAAGCTTGCGAAGAGGTGCCTGTTAGGATTTTTGCGCCGATTGAGTATCGTGTGGAGGCTCTGATTTTACGCGGGCGCGCGACAGCGTCTGCGCCACTGCTCACACATGCTCATATACGAATATCATTGGTTTCGTCGATCTGCAACACCGACAAGCTAATGCTTATCAATCATGCTCTCTCGCGCGTGTGCGACGTCGGCCGTCTATTTTTAAAATGCATATATCGTAATATATTGTTCTGCAAGTCTAGCTTATGTAGCAGGCGAGCAACTAAACTACAAGGATAAATGCGAACTGAGGTTTAAGAAAGCTGTTGCGCGCGCCGGTCATTTCTGAACCAAAGTACAGTGCCAATCTTCTTGACGAAACAAGTTCGCGTCGGTACCTTGTTTTTCTTCGTTCAGGCATAACTGAAAAATTCGATTGAAATTAGTCTTAACTTGTTCCGGGAATTGTCAGGGCTCCCTCGTCACCTGAGCAGGGCACGAAGCATTGGGAAGTCATCGCAGAACGAAGATAAAAAACGCCGTACATTTTGAATATGCCATATTAGGACCGGATCTCCCAGAAATCCCGCTATACGTGTGGTGTTTGCTAAACATACGTGACTTCGCTGTTGCTCGGCTTGAATATTTTAAATTGAAAGTGCGCCCTGAGGTAACTAATTGAGGAGGGATACAAAATATTTCTAAAGGTAATTTCAAACAGGATAAGAGAAACACTTGATACCAACCTACCGCGAGAACAAGCTGGTTTGAGGAAAGGCTACTTTACGGTGCATCATATTCTTGTAATCAATCAACTAATGGAGAAAGCTGCTGAATACAACAAACCCTTTAATTTAGCTTTATAGTCTACGAAAAGGCATTCGACTACACAGAAATACCAGCCATTTTAAAAGCACTAAGTCAACAAGGAGTACATAAACTTATGTCAATACCTTGGCCGACACCTATGAAGGCTCCACAGCTACCGTACTTCTCCATAAAAAAGCGATAAAATTACGATAAAAAGGGAGTCGTATATGGAGATACAATATTCCCAGCGTTGTAAACTCAATGCTTAGAGGAAGTATTTAAACAGTCAGACACTAAGGAATCAAACTTAACGATGGATGTCTCAGCAACCTACAATTTGCAGATTACATATTACTCTTCAGTAACGATCGAAGCTAATTGCAAAAAAAAAAAGCTTATTGCAGCATGCCGTCCAGCAGGCCCGCAAGGCGGTGCTGAGGCAATGCCTCGACATCCCCACGTAGAAGACCTAGGGGCCGGTCGGCGAAAGCTCTGGAGGACTTACAATGAAGTCGTTACCAACCAAGTTAAACCGAGAAAGTAATAAAGTAGGCCTAAAAATGACTACGCGGCAGATAAAGATCACGCTGAACAACCTGTCGAAAGAGAAAGCGTTCACGATTTGAAACCGCACATTGGAGCGTATACAAGAATATGTGCACCTAGGACAACAAGTGCTGGTTAGAGAGCGTAATCACGAAAAGGAAATTGACGGCATAAGAATAGGCTGGAGCGCATTGGGCATGTAATCCCAAATATTGTCAGGAAATTTGCCGCTGTCATTAAGGCTAAAAGTATACAACCACTGCCCACTGTCAGTTCTAACGTATGAAGTTGAAACATGGAAGATAACAAGGCAACTAGGGAAAATTTTGAGGACCACGCAGCGTACAATGTAATAAAACATGATGGGGGTAACGTTAAGAGATCGGAGGACGGCAGAATGGTCAGGGAAGAAACAGGGGTTGAAGATACCCTAGTTGATATCAAGCGAAACAAGTGGACCGGGGCTGATCACGTAACGCATAGGACAGACAACGGCTGGACTGTAAGAGCAGCAGAACGGCTACCAAGGGATGGGAAACGCAGTCGAAGAAGGCAGACAGTTAGATGGAGTGACGGAATTAATCAGGGATAAAATGGAATCAGCCAGCACAGGATAGAATAAACTAGCGATCATTGGGAGAGGCCTCCGTCCTGCAGTGGACTAAAACATGCTGAGACTGATGACGATGACGATGAACGATGATGTAGCGAATTTTATCGTTGTGCATTCACTCATATTTCCACGCTGAGTTATTCCCTGCCCATTTCATCAATACGTGCACAACAATGGTATAGAGAGGTCGCTGGCATTCATTTAAAAATGCCTCCTTTCTCAATTAATAATACTATAAACTGTAATTTAACGCAGCTGCTGTTAAATTGTCCAGCTAGTGATCAAGCCCGTTCTTGCCACATCCGCGCGGCAGGCATTCACCCAGTAAGCTCTACAGACACAGAACACTGTAAACATGTTTCTTAAACAACCGTTTCGTATTGCACTGCCTGCGCAAAACAAGGCTCCTAGGGCATATATAATCATCATGTAATCTATAACCATGCATTTTTAAGCACAAATGCGTGCCCCTGACGTGAACCTCAATACGCGGAAACTGAAAAGAGGGTCATTTGTAAAGGTAAATAGTGATATTGAAGACCATCGTTGTGTGGGTCTTCCTCTTTTTCTCCAATTTTCTTATGTCCGCAGAATACTCTGGGAGAAAAGAGACAAGAAGTTTCTGCAGTTCCGAAAGTAAGTTGAGTGCATGCATTAGGAAGATAAAAATAAGCTCCGCGAGATCGAGCTGTTACTCCAGTGTTGCAGACCCTGCGATCAGACAGATGTTGTTTCTCCAGGATAGCGCGCACGGATGGTGCGACTTGCTAGTACTGTTTGCTCTGCTGTAAGCGCGCAGCCATCTGCATTCTTTCACGATGAACGGACGCAATTATTGGTTTCCTCCCACAACTGCGTTTAGGAAAGCACAGTTGCTTGGGAAAGATGACAAATTATCCACTTCCAGTGCGCAGTGCATGCTCATATCGGCCTCCATTGGGCGCAGACAATAAAACTTTACTGGCGCTAGGCGCTTTTCGCACAACAAAAAATTTAAAAAAAAGTTTTATGCAGCCTTAACAAATTCCAAATGTGAAAAAGGTTCTTTAGCGAGAAGTTGTATTGAATATAGTAGAAAATGACAAAAAAAATAAATAAAAACGATGCCGAAGATCTTCCACCGCTGAACTCCCCCTAAGAAATATTAGCGAACACGGAGAATTACTTAAAGGCCAACTCCGGCGATTTTTTGGCGATGTCAAAGTAATGGTGCTTTTATGTTCCTGAGACGCTCCTGTTACGGGCCCGATAGCAGAAATACTCGGCAAATTGGATAATAATTTTAAATAAGCAAAAAAGCGCAACACCGAAACCGAAACCCAACCGAGTGTACTGTCTACGTATGACGTAGACGTTGTTGCGAACGAACCGGAAGTCGTGCAAGGCATGCCGGTCACGCCGGCGCGGATTATGAAAACTGTGACAGCCGGGACGACCAGCGAAGCGCCGGCCAAACCAACGCTGTCTGTCGCCTTGTGCACAGGAGACACGCTGTAGCGGCCGAAGCGCCGAAGTTAGCGGTGCCCTCGGCTGCGTCACTTCCGCCGCCTTCCCAACACTGACGTCACAGACGCAATGTTGCCAATAATTGTGGGAAGCCAGGAGGGCGTTTGCAGACAATCTTTAATATTCATTTGCAAACAATCTGCGCATGTCTCGAGCCTGTAATTTGGCATAAATGACGGAAACGTGCAAAGAAACGTACCCAGCGAATTTCATTGAGATCCATCGACCTCGAAAAATCGCCGGAGTTGGCGTTTAAAGGCGGCTGAGTAAGAGCAGGGATGAATGCGCAAAGGTAGAATGAACTAGAAGAAGAATTGAGCGCCACTTTTTTTTAGTATCTTTAGTATTCCACAAAACTCGAAGAAAATGACGTGGAGATTGTTCACTGCTCAAACGATACCTGAAGAAGCATACTTTCTGGCACGACGCAGTTGAAGCAATCGTGTATTTACAGATGACCTTTATTTCTGTAGGTTATAAGCAGTCGTACCTACTCTGAAAGTTCTTTCTTGATGAACTTTACGGATACGTTTATGATGCGAGAGCAGGTATACTGTCTACTGTGTACCAAATAAATAATGAATCGTGAAAACTTTGTTTTGTGACGCCTTGTTCTTAGGCTGTGATGCCCTTGAATTACTTCTAATCCAATCAGAATTGCGATCACCATTTCACGGTGTCAAATTATTCTCGCCGTTAAATCAATTAATCAATCGAGCAGAAGTGGCGTATATGTCCTTCCAATAAATATTGAATATACAGATCCGGACCGACAGCCATGGAGGGATTTTTCTGGTACCGTGTCAGAATGTATCAAACCAGTCTGAAGAACAATTTTCTAGCGCAATAATTTAAAACGCTTTCGCAAAACATTTGAGGAAGGCACAATGCTACTCAACAAATTTATGTCCGTTGGCCAGGATGATAATTCAAAAAAAGCACAACTCACCACTCTAATTACAGTTACGTGCGGGTTATAATGCTGGGGGTCATGACTTCAACGTTTTTTGTGCTAATAAATCGAATGACCCTTCCCCCATGTACATCGCTACAATTTGGTAAGTTAATATTTACTTTTGAAGCATGCCTTGTGATTCGAGTTTGCAATGGAAAAATGTTACAGGGAACCGAGAAGTCGATGCACAAATTATTTTAATCTGAAATGTAGGTTTCTTTGCTGCACTGGTCTCTAGCTGACAACACGCATTGTGTTTCGAAATATACAATAAAAACGCACCACTGACGGTGTTCCAAGTGCCCATCATACAAAATAAATTCAAAACCTTTTCACGCAAGTTCAGCGAATGTTTATGTATGTGATGTAACTCCCATTCATGAACTTTGAAAAGAGTGCGACAACGGTGCGCCACATCTTGCATACATTACTTATAGGTGCTCATCAATGTGAATGTTCGGTGTCAGAATGACTGAATGCCAGTCGCACTGACTGAATGCCAGTGGAGGCGTGCATATTAAACGGACATTGGTGAAAGCCATGCAG
The DNA here is from genome assembly GCF_013339695.2 of Rhipicephalus sanguineus. Classification (NCBI taxonomy): domain Eukaryota; kingdom Metazoa; phylum Arthropoda; class Arachnida; order Ixodida; family Ixodidae; genus Rhipicephalus; species Rhipicephalus sanguineus. The sequence goes on from NC_051181.1 coordinate 59,291,989, forward strand.
TGAGATTTATTCTATGGCACAGAAATTGCGGCGCTCATTCATAGCTTGTGTGGCATACAAAAATACAAGAGAAAAAATACTTTGCAAAAGAGGCGGAAGCTCAGGTGATTACGGAAGCTTTTGATTCGACACGCCGGCCAATCCTTCTCCCCTATTCCCAACCCTGTTTTCGCACTTGCCCGTTGCTCCTCTTTTTTGGGCTGGAGGAGAGGGTACGAAGCATACACATGCACGCAAAGTAGGCAGTTGCCGCCTTTAAGAAGAAAAGACCGCTTGAGGAAACGTTGACTCCAGCGACGCATAGTGTTGAAGAATTTTTCATCTTTTCTATATTCAAGCGTTCTTCGACATTGGTATAAACTCTGTAGGTCGATATTCCACAGGATACAATAGTATGGCGAGAGCAAATCTCCGAACCGATTAAGAAAGCCATAGCTTCACCCTTCAAGGACTAGGCAGTATTGTACTGGGAAATTTTGATCGAGTGACCCACTGACACTGTGGATTCATCCCGGGCAGCGCATACGGTGTATTACCAAAGTAGTTGGTCGCGTCAATATAGAGAATGCTGCTTGTTGGCTCAGAAGCGGTTGTACGGGATTGCGCAGGGACTGTTCAGAGTGATTGCGCAGTGGCGTTCCTTATGATGCCAGACATCTATATTCTGAGGAACTGGGATGGTCTTGAGGGAGTGCCAATGGGTTGACAGTATGCGAACTTTGTAGTTAAGCATGGCATTGCACTTGATGGCCGCACAAGTCATGACGTCCCTGTGAACAGGAATTTGGGACTGTTGCTTACTTGTGTGCAGGGAATTTTTAAGGGGATGGGGGAGGCTCTTATATGGGTAAATTAGTCTGGCGTTGCCGGAAGGATAGTGCTCGTGTTGTCGTGTGTATAGTATCTGCCATGGCACAAAAATGTGCAGAACGGTGTCCTTGCATGACCTGCCCAGCAAGAAAGAAACAAGAAATACTTATGCCGGAATTACAGCTTTACCTGATTTACCTAGCTTACCTGATTACTTGATTTACCCATGTTACCGCAATTACCTAATTACGTCGGCGGAATGCTTCACTTGCTGACACCTTATTTACCTAATAACAATGAACAACATAAAAATGAAATTCTAGGCGGCAGTAAGACACAGTAGCTATGCCTGTAACGGAACGCTTGATTGCACTGAAGCACATAGCACGGCCTAATGTTTAAAGGCACAGCTCAGGCACTCATGTTAATCGAGTTACTGGTGGTGAGCACACTTGAAGTACACGGCACTCTCCCAAAAAGCGAACTATAAGGTATTGTCCTCGCATGCTATAACTATAATTTTTTCGAATTTCGCATGGACGTCACGACGTCAGCGTCTGCTAATACAATATTTATCGTCCCGTTTTACTGTCTTTCTACGAACCTTCAAAGTTATTTGTTTGCAGTGTAGCTTTAACAGTAGCGAGTTTTCAATAGTAGCGAGCGTTCGTCTAGCACAGCAGTTCGTAGTGAAGAAGCTACTGTCAATTTTCTCTAATTAACGAAGTGAACTGCTATTCGTCTTAGCACTTTGTTCGCTATGATGCGCACCAGCAGTTTTCAAATACCTCTACTTCTCTGCACTCGCGAGATGGAGGCGACACTTGGTCAAGCTGCTTCTTGAGTTTTTTTCTCACAGACTCTCTGCATTATTAAAATAACGAAACTATAATAATATTTCTTATTGCACGGCGAACATCCATTCAACATCCATTCGTTGTATCCCGTCCTAGTTTTGTCAGCACCATTTTATGGCAGCGTAACGCTGACCATGCACGGTCCTGTCATATCTATTCTCATATGCCCACGACGCACGTGATCGCATTACACCGCACTCCTTCGCAGCCGCGTCTTTCATCGGCTAAGCTAGAATTTAGGGCATCAAAACACGTTGCTCAATCACTCGATCTTCTGCTGACAGTTTTCCCCCTTTATACAAGAGAAGGCTCTCAATATCACTGCCGAAAGCATCGAACGAGTGCACAGTACCCCTTGCGGAAGCAGAATATTACGCGCTAAAAGCCAGCACTACCGCACATTCGGAACTATCTTTCTTGCACGACACGCTTTCTCACATGTTTACTGCATTTTTTTCGGGTTTAATACTAGATAAAGTGAACATCTTAAAGAAAAAGCAATAACAACAACACCTGAACTGAGCACTGACGCCGCTTGTGTTAGGAGCTCATCGATCAGCGTGCATATAAATGAGTACCAGTATAAACCCGAGAGAAAACACTCGCCCGGTGGGTGCTTGCAAACAAACAACGTTTCAGAGGTGCTATCATTTATCATGGCTCAGCCACGGTTATTGCGGTTGCTGTCAGCTGCGGAATGCCTACCTCTCGCCTTCGCTTTCTGCAGTTTTGCTATGGATGCGCTTACTCTATTGCACTTCCTTTCGTGTTTGTAACAAGCAAAATAGGATTTCTGCCGCCACTTTCTTTGCCAAGTTAGCATTACTTCTTTGTACAGAATAATGGAGAGCGCCATTTTCTTCTGGACGGTGCCTTGAGTACCAAAACATTCCCAACAGCCACACAAACTTTGCACTAAGTTTTCCAGATATTTGCAGATGCGTGTTTATGTAACACCACACACCCAGTCGAATAGCCCGATAATGACTAGGTGGGGTTCGGCAAAGGTGGAACGTATTTGTGTGTGTCTTTCTTTTAATGCGAAGCATTTCTTACCGAACATCTCCGACTACGATCGTATCTATCTATCTATCTATCTATCTATCTATCTATCTATCTATCTATCTATCTATCTATCTATCTATCTATCTATCTATCTATCTATCTATCTATCTATCTATCTATCTATCTATCTAGCCGCCTACGACTATGTGCTACATTTGTGATGTTAACCAGCACGAAAGACGAGACAAAAGACACATGTACAAACAGGACCAGTGATGAAGCGTCTTTCGTGCTGCTTAGCTGCGTAAATGTCGCACCAACTTACCCAGACAAAAGCACAGCTGTGTGCTCTCCTGGCCGTTTCGTTAATAGGATGTATACCAAAAGAGGCATGGCTTAACGGCACACTAAAGAGAAACAATGAATCGGCCTAGATTGATAGGTTGTGCTCCGAGAACTCTAACGACGTCAATTTCGTCATCATTGGTTTATTAATAGAGGAGAAAATGAAGTTGATATTTTCATTTTTAAATTTCGCGCTGAAACCTCCCCGCGTGACGTCACGGATTTCAAAGAGTATTTATCGTATTTTGGCGCCATGGGCTCAACAAGATTACCCCGATCTTGGTATGCTAAGCCTATGGCCCCCTCAGAGTACAATGTACTTCAGTTTTGCCGATTAGACACTACGTAGTCTCTAGTAGGCGCCGTCAAAACATGTGACGTCATCGCCAATGGTGCGGAAACTTCAAAGTGGTGTCGCCACCCACATTTTGTGTTTGCGCGTTTTGTCGATTCCTAAGCGTCTTCTCGGGGCAAGCGTGGTGCTTTTGGTATCGTGAAACAGTAGTTTACTAATATGAGAAATATAGTTTTGCTCTGTAGTGTCCCTTTACCACGAGTGTACGACGAACGTAATTGACAGGTCATCACATGAAAATCATGACAGGCATGAAATGAACAGCATGATTTACATGCCATGGTCTTGGTGCTCTTGCGGCCGTTTCCTTAACTTGATAAATGCCAAAGACGGTGTGGCATAACAAAAGCGCATGATGAACATCACCAACAGGTTCTAACATGAAAATCGTGAAACGCATGTCATGCACAGCACTATTTACATGACATGGTATCGGGGCGCTCGCGGCCGTTTAAATAAATGGATATATACCAAGACTGGTATGACGAAACATTTCTGTACGACGAACATAAATGACAGGTGGTAATATGAAAATCATGACATGCATATCATGTACAGCATGACTTACATGCCACGCTCACGGTGCGTTCGCGGCTGTTTTCCTAGCCTGATAACACCAACATTGGTATTGCGCGACTTGATTGTATGACGAATATAAATTACACGAGTTAACATGAAAATCATGATATTTATTTCATGTACAGGATGATTTATATACCCCACTCATGGTGCGCTCGCGGGCGGTTCCCCAGCTTGATATACAACAAGATTGGTATTGCGCGACGTGATTGTATGACAAACAGATATGGCAGGTGTTAACATGCAAATTATGATATTCATGTCATGTATGGCGCGATTTTCATGCCACGCTCATGGTGCGCTCCGGCCATTTCGCTAATTTGATATTCACCAAAACTGGTATTGCGCGGCGAAACTGTATGACGAAGATAAATGACACAATTACAATGAAAATCATGATATGCATTTCATGTGCAGTATGCTTTATATGCCACACTCATGGCGCGCTCGAGGCTGTTTCGCCAGCTCGATTTGCACCAAGAGTGGTATTGCGCGACGTGACTGCACAAGGAACATAATTTACACGCCATGCTCATGTTGCGGTCGCGGTCATTTCCCTAGTTTTCTATACGCCAACACTGGTATTACACGACATGACTGTATGACGTAAAGAGTGGTATCGGGCTGGTTGTTATACCATTATTAAACTCCTCAGTACAAAGAGTAGATTTGAGGAAAATTGTCAACATCTGGTGACGACGCAGCCACTGGTTTTTGAGTACATGGCGCCAAAACATGGCAGTCAAAGCGTGCTTCGAGCTCCGAAAATTGAATTTGGCACTTTGATTTTACGCAGATAATGAACTTTATGAAGAGGATGGTGCAGTAGCCTAAGCAGGTGTAAGGGTCAATGGTGGCGATCATAACATAAATATAAAAAACTACACGTTTATAAACAGCCAGTCATGCAGATTTCGCACACCACGCACGCACGCACACACACACACACGCACACACACACACACACACACACACACACACACACACACACACACACACACACACACACACACACACACACACACACACACACACAAAGAAAATGCCTCTGGGCACATGGCTGGCACTCCGCGAAAACTGTTGCATGGGGCCTCATTTCTCAGATCATCCATTGCTTAACGCGGCTTTAAACCCCAGTTGGGTGTAAACAGGAATCGAAAGCGTTTTCATCCAGGTCGCTCTGTACTAATCGATATTAAAAATCGGATATCCGACATTTCAAGTCAGCACTGAAAAACCAGGATACAAGAGGCAAAGGCGGCAGCAAAAGCGCTAACGAACCAGGATACAAGAGACAAAGGCGGCACCAAAAACGCTAACAACAGTTGTTAGTGAGCGCTTATGTTGCCGCCTTTGCCTCTTGAGTCCTGGATTTTCAATGCTTGCCTTAGAATGTCGTTCCAACTCGCCCAACAGTCAATTCTTCTAGGATATGCGACGAACTTCTTGAATCATTTCTTAGGCTTAGGCATGAACAGCGATTGTGGATTCGTCATCACGTAAGAAATTATTGCGGAAGTGGCAACACTTTATGCTTCAATGTCAGCAACTGTGGTTTTCAGCGCGCTCATCATCCCATAGCTTTCTTTTTAATTGTAACAACTTCTAGTCATTTCAAAAAAAGTAATGCGGACGCTAGAAGAGTAATCTTTCTAACAGCGCGAACACTACGTCAACATGCATCAAATTATTGCTAAAATCAACACTTTATGCTGGAATCTCAGGAATTGTGATTTTGGAGTGTTCGTGCTGGACATTATTACATTTTCGCCGAAAGGTTTTGCATTTAGCCATTTAAATAAAAATGTGGAAGCGGTTTCCACGCAAGCGTAGCTACTTTTGGCTACTTTTACTGCCCTTGCCTCATGTTGGCTACTTTTTGGCTAGTTTTTCTAATTTTCTGACTATTTTTCGTCTTTTCGACCTGGAAACCCTGAATCGAACCGCGCCTTGTCACGCATAGAGTTAATATACTGACTCTAGAGGAAAAGCTCCCCATAGGGCCCATGCATTGAAACCTATAACCGCATGGGTTCCGCCATGATGGAACAAAACGAACGTTGCCAGACCCTGAGACGCTCGCTATATTTGACAGTAGTAATCAGTTTTAATCTACCAACCTAAGCCAGCTACGCGCTGTTCATGGAACATCAGCTGTGTTTTGATGCGTGAAGCCGTGTGTTAGTGTAGCGTTGTCTGTGCAGCTGGCCCGATTGCTAACAGTTAACATTTCCACCTGTTTGTGTATGGTTTTTACTAGACACGCCTTACCACTAATGCATAACGAATAAAGTTTCTCCGTTCGCTGGAACAAGGGTCACTGCACAGATTCGCACCTCGAAGCAAAGTGCGTAGGCCGTGGTCATGCGGTGCTTCGACTTGCAATGAAGAGAAACGTGTATCCACGTTCTTTTTCAGTTCATTGCTGCCGTACTTCAGAGCAGAGTGCCATAAAGCAGAAAAATGTCGATTGCAGCATGCAGCGGCGAATGTGAGTGAGGCGTCACCCGAATGCTCCAATCAAAACTAAAGATGCACGGCACACGAAATTTTATCGCCGTTAAAAAGACTAAAAAAAGCACTTCGGTTCCGCCTTGTTGGTACATAACTTTCTGTACTTGTCTCATCTCTTTGTCTTCGTCCTGGTTTGCACTGAAGTTTTCAGCTTGAAAGAAAAAAGTGCTGTCACATGAAGTTGAGTGGCACATGGCGACAGAAAACGCACACAACGGGACACTATCACAACTACGAGACACACGACGTAAACGAAGTTTCAGGCGCTTTAACACGACACGCAAACCGGCGCAATGCGCAATCGGCTTGAGCGCACTCTCGAGCGTTGGTGTCGACATGGTGGCGCCGTCTAGTAAACCAGCCTGCGAACGCTCCTTTCAGTGCACAGTAAATTGCATAAATAGCCGTCCTATTCTTTCGTAAAAGTATTCAAAATAAACAAAAACAATATGCACGCTTCTTTAATTGTGCAAATGCTTCTTTAGGTTTTATATGTGATGGCAAGAATGACAGCGTTCCAAGATGTCAGCGTTCTTGTGGTTAGCGGTCTCGCGGCCCAGCTTTTCCTCTAGAGTCAGTATATTAATTCTATGTTGTCACGCTCATCGTCTTCGCACCTCCGCTCTCTCTCGCGTTCTTCCTCCTCCCGTTTTCGCTCTTGGGCTTCCCTAAGGCGCTCTCTATACGCTGCTGGTTCCCCCACAAAAATTCTTGAAGTGCCCTCCCCTCATGTCCTAGCTGTTTGGCGACAGCAATAAGGCGCTTCACCTTCTCGGCCATCTGGGCTCTTCTTAGCTGTTAGCGGAACGTGTATGTTCTGCCGCCTCTGCGCCGTGGCCACGTACGATAGTGGCCAGCAAGTTCTGTCCGCGAACACCAATTGTCAGGAATTGGTAGGTAACCTTTCTAAGATACCCGCACTCTCCTTTTGGAGGGCATGGATAGACAACGGACCCACCCCGCGTGCACGTAAGTGGTTCGACTGTGACCGGCGATAGATAGCTGCACGCCTGCTCGAACGCGGGCCAGGGGCAAGGGCCGGGATACAGCGTACGTACAAACAAATGTCCAATTTATTACAATGATATAAAAGCACGAGAGACAAACAAGAATACACAGACTACATACGACAAGCCTCGCTGCCTTTACGCGACACACAACGCGCACCACGCGGCGGCTAACCCCCCAAAATACTCAGAACTGCCCAACCCGCTAAAAAAATACACGCGACATTATGCGTACGAACACTGCGTTAACATGTAAACAACAAGAACAGCACGCGTTGAATAAGCAAACAGTAGATGTAACACGATTAACTAAGTCCCGAAGAGAGAGGAGAGGAGGGCCGTTGAACGCGGCGCTTATCCTATGTGGGTGCCTCGTCGAAGGTCCGAGCTGGCAGGCTCCGGGCTGCTGTTTCTCTGTCTTACGCCACTGGTCGAAGTTGAGCAGGTATCTCAAGTTACACGCCGCTGCTGGCCACCTCAAGTTACACGCCGCTGCCGGCTTTCTGTCTGACCTCCAACACCATGTCGACACGCCTCCACCGTCCAACCAACTCGGGCCCCCACTGCCGCACTTTCCCCGCTCCCCCTCTCCCTCGTCATCTGCCTGTCACGGAACCGGTCTTCTGGTACACGGAAAAGCGATAGTTTATTGCCCCACCAGCGGGCGCTCACTGGTGGGGTTCAGTTCACTCTACCACCGTTGAGCCCAGTGCGCGCATTTTGTGACAGTCGATCGGCCATCAAAAATTCGAAATGGAACACTTCGAGGCCTTTCAGGCGTCGCAGGCCTAAGCGTAAAGTGGAGGCCTGCGAGTCTGCCGTAACGCCGTCGCTAGACCAACGGGGCCTCACCTAAGCGTGTGACACAGGTGGTAATATAAAAATCATGGCATGCATGTCATGTACGGCATGATTTACGTACCACGCGCATGATGCGCTCGCTGCCGGTTTTCTAGCTTGATACACCAAAATTGGTACTGCGCGACGTGATTGCATGCAGGTCCTGACATGCATGTCATGCACGGCATGATTTACATGACGCTGTCTTGGCGCGCTTCAGGCCGTTTTGATAGCTGGATCTATACCAAGATTGGTTTGCAATGACATGAGTACGTGGGGAACGTAAATAACAGGTCATGCATTGTATAATAGTAGAATATACGTTTTATTAGCATTGCATATCCCATATTGTATATGCATGCGTGCACGACAAATATACGATATATAGTGAACTAGATGCCATGACATGAATGACCTGATTTGCCTCAAAGACAAACAAGGTGTTGTATGCAGGCCTTTGCTGGCTGCTTCGCATTACATCGACTCCCACAGTGCCTGGGATCTGCCAGATTTTTTTATACAAACGAGTCGTGAAAGCCACTATAAGTGATCCTGACCATGCACGTCTTGAGGAGCTGTGTTCTTTTTCACAGCTCGTTCGACAGCTCTTTCCGCACAATACCGCTTCGTATTTTTCTTCCATAGCAACTCGTTGTTTTCTTATGTCATCAAAACCAGCCTAGAATCGGTGTTGTCGGATAAATGGGCCCATATTTCATTGATATTTATCCTTACTCGAATATCACTGTAATAAATACATAACTACTTATTATGCTTTTACTATGAATAAACGTGCATTTATTGACAGCGAAACCCAAACGAGGCGGTGCAAATGGCACGCTGAAGCATTATTCTACAATCATTTGTACAACACATCTCGTTTCGTAGTTTCATGAACAAGAAATATGCATGTTTCTTTGCCTAATTTTCTATTACAATGCAGTGTTGCCTTCAAGACTTAATGCCTGGTGTGTCATAAATGTACTGCACGACCTGTGTTGTGTAGGTATTAAAGCATTGTGTTTCATGCTATCCGTTGTCACATCCTCGATTAACATAGCCGGTACTGTTCAGTTAGGCACACACACACACACAGATATAAAGACATAAAGGTTCTTACTATATTGAAGCGACACCACAACAGCCTTATCCGAAGTGAACATTTGAAAAATATCTTCCCTGAACCACCTCGCGTGGTTTACCGCTGGTCAAAGAATCTCCGTGACGTGTCAACATCGTCAAATTTAAACGAACCCACAATATGTGGTTGTGCGCCTTGCAACAAACAACGCTGCAAGGTGTGTCTACATACGCAAACCACCGAGGAAGTCATTAGTACGTCTTCAAACTTCACCCTTAAAGTTCGCGGCTCCTTTGATTGAGTAGCTCTAACGTTATATACATGCTCGAGTGCGCCGTCTGCCCAAAACAATATATTGGCCAAAGAGAAACACCGTTCCGAATACGCTTTAAGAACCATAGATCGCATACTAATACGGTACCTAACCTGCCGCATTCAAAACATATTCGCTTACCAGCGCATTCTTTCGACAAAATCAGGGCCACTCTACTTTAATCAGGCTTTCATTCTCATCATGATCGTGAAATCCGCGAGTCTTACCTAATCTATAATTTCAACACCGTGTCATCAGGTCTAAACGAAAGTACAGGCTGACTGTCTAGCGTGCCCACCAAGCATCATTAGCCTTAACTAGGACAATCCATGAAATACGTTCAGTTTCGTGCTCGAAACCACAGCCCGTTGCGTCATCGATTAAGCTTGCTGGATACTGTCTCTAAAGCCTCTTTGATTGTCTATATTTATGTATCCATGTTTTGTAGTTAGTTGCGTTGATTAATCGCTCCTGTACCATAGGTATGGATGCAAGACTGTATTTCACCGCGCATGCGCCAATAGAAAAAAAAACCTATACTACTCATCTCTTTCACTTCGCAATAACTGAGCTGTGTATATAGCATACAATCTTGCCTGCACTGTCACGCTGCGCTTTGATATTGTCATGTTTGCATTGTAATTGTCGATATCGCTGACGATATGTTCGCTTGATATGTTCTTACATAGTTATGATGTGTGCGCGAAGTAGTGATTTCTGTACTTTGTTTTCTTTTTTTTCTCGTTTTCTTTTTTTCTGCATGAGATCTAACTGTATCGCCGTCATGAGCACTGCACGCACGCAATGAATTGTGTAATCGCTCGTCTACGTCGCCATGCTATACTACCTCATGTATATCGTAGTTATAAGGAAACTCGTTGACATCCACTTGTTTTTTGACAAAGGCTAGTCTATTTATATATATATATATATATATATATATATATATATATATATATATATATATATATATATATATATATATATATATATATATATATAGAAGGAACAAGAGAGAGTACGACGCACGCTGATTTTTACGGCATATTGATGGACCAGCCTTTGTCAAATCAACAAGTCGTTGTCCACCAGTTTCCTTATAACTACGATATAAATGACAAATGTGCCTTTGGCAATACAAATATATTCTCTTCAAAGTTGTCGTCATAAAGTGCTACGAAGTCTGCAACTGCATTCCAATCAATTAGAGACAATACAAAACTATCAATTAAGACACAATACAATAATCTTTCACCGGCAAGTTCAACTTAGACAGAAAGAGGAAGCATGCCGTTAGACATTTAAAGTAAACAGTTACGAGACATTGATAGATTGTGATCGATAAGCCGACACACGCGTCGGTCTCTCGACAGCGCTTTCTTGGCTCGTTTCGCGAGGAGCCAGCTCCCTCTACCAGAGCGACACTTCCTCAAAGCAGGTTGTATGGAGCAGCAAAGGCCTGGCCTCCGAGATGCTAGGCCTGCGCTGCAAAAGAGTGCCTAGGAAATCCCACCGCGCCCATTTCTGAAGTCACCGCCTACCGACCTATTCGCGCGATCCATTACTTCGGCTATACCGTTCTTCTGTGTCGTGAAATTGTCAGAACCGCTCGCGCGGCCACATCCTCACCAAATTTATTCCTTCTTTTTTCTTCAGTATCTACAAGCCCTTCATGGCGAATCCAAAAACCCACGCTGTAGCAAATAGTTCACTGTAACCTGGGTATATCTCGTGTTTTAGGTTTTAAACTGCGTGATTTGGTTAGACGGTTGCCTTCAATGTCCACGAGAAACCTAATATTGATTATTTATTCTTAATAATATTGAAAGCGCAAATACTTATTGGTGTGCTCATAATTGTTATCGCATTGTATGATATTATTCTATACTCCTGTACGATGCGCATCAACTTTCGTGAGCATTGTTAACGCGATAGCCTCTAATAGTCCGTGTCGATGAAGAATTCTGGTGTTGGCGTCGGTGTCGGCGGCGTTGTCCGTGCGCGCGAAAGTGACAGTGGCATTTTACTCCGTGAACGCGGGCAATACCCAAGCGAATGTGCGGTATTCCCTTTTGCCGTGCCGTTAGAATGTCGCTTTACTTTAACCAGGTTGACTAAGACATAATTCACGATGGTGATTTCACAAATGGGACAGTACTCTTGCCGTAAAAGGGGTTGACCCGTTATGTTTTGACCTCAGCATTGCGAAATCAAGTCTTGGAGGTCATCTAGTAACGTATGTTCGTGTTTGCTTGTGCAACCAGACAACAAGGTAGTTAATTTATTTAGTACGCGAATTATTTCTTCGCTACACGCGTTGTTTTTTTTTTGGCTCACAAGCGCCTCCTTCGCGGCGCTTCGTCTTTCTTCTACTTCGTTTCGCCTCTAGGTGGCGCTTCTCTTGGGAACTTCTCTTGGTGTAAGAAAGGGTGAAAGGAGATAAGAGAGTCTCGATAGGGACATTCCCAGGACATACGCTGGGGACAGTCATGAGGCAAGCGAGTGAAAAACTCGCAGCTAAAGCTCACAGACGTAACCTCGTGGTAATTGCGACAGGGCTAAATGACGTGTTGAATGAAGAATCGTCAGGACTAGCGATGACCTTGGTGAAAGGGGTCCATAACATGCGCATCGTGTCCCCCCAGGTGCAAATTGTAGTATGCACAATACCGGAAGTACCAGTGCGCAATATCAACTTGCAAAGAGCGGTTGTCGACGCAAACAAAGAAATATGGCGAATTAGTCGAGAGAAGGGTTTCGAGGTAGTGGATATAAACAGGGAGGTGCACAGGTGGGGCGGTTTCCAAAGAGACGGAATTCACTTCGATAAGAGGCTTGGTCATGAGGTGGGCTGGCGACTGGCAGGACGCGCAGTAGCTTTTTTGGGGGGCACGCGGGCCCAGGGAAAACAACAGGGAAAACAACCAGGACTCTTTGACAGGTAGTATTGCGAAAAACCAGAAAAAAAGGTAAGAGAAAATGGGATAAGGCGCGTGTTGCAATTAGTTACATAAACATGCAGGGTGGCAGAAAAAAGGCAAAATGGTTAAAGATTGAGGAGCAGTTAAACAAAGAACAGATAGGCGTTTACGCGGTCACAGAAACACACCTTAGAGACTTGGAAGAGCCACCACATATTCAAATTATGTTTGGGAAGGGTGCAACACGATCATATCAGAAAGGAAAGGTGGGGGTGTAGGAATGCTAATTCACCGCAGGGCCAAACGGGTTAGAGTGAAACAGACGTGTTCAAAGCACCTCTGGGTTTTGGGCACAGTAGGTGGAAAGAAAACGTGGCTAGGGGTTGCCTGCTTGTGGACGGGAAATAACTGCAGAGAAAAGAATCAGGAGATAGTGGATTGCATGAGTGAGGATATTAAGGAATTTGATAATGGGGAGGAAATCATCCTTCTAGGGGACATGAATGCCGACATACACGACCTTGACGGATATTCAGACAGCAATGGGAAGTTATTACTAGATCTCTGCGAGCAACATAGTCTGGAGATAGTTAACACGGGGCCTAAATGTGACGGCCAGATCACGTGGGAAGTCGGAAACAAACAGTCAAGTATTGATTATTGTCTCATGTTTGAAGGAATTTGTCACAAACTGAGAGAAATGAGAATAGACGAGGAAGGGATTAAAAGCTTGGCTAGTGATCATAAACGAATAACATTACAAATGGGATATAAAACTGTAAATGAGAGCATAGAATCAAAGTCTTGCACCTCGTATTTAAAGACAAACAAATAATAAATATAGCCACAAGAGTCGAGGAAGAAGCAGGCAAAATACCAGGCAAGGACTGGGAGTACAGTGAGCTGTTAGATCTAATGATGAAAGAGATAGGGAGAGAGAAGAAAACTATTTGCTTGAAAGGAAAGAGGAAGCCGAAAAGTTGGTGGAATCATGGCCGACCCCCCGTAGTGGGTAAGAGCCAACAAACGGGAACAAGCAAGCAAGCAAACAAGGAAATCCGGGAAGCGATCGCGAAGCGGCGTGAAGCATCACGGAATAGTAGAATGGCAAAAAAGGACAAGCGACCGCAGGACGAAGTAAACGAAATATGGGAAATATATCTAGCAAAAAAATCCATTGTAGAGAAATTGGTCGAGGCAAAAATTAAAGGTGAAAGTGAATGCTGGGTGACAGAGATTCACGAAAAAAAGGAGGCCGCACCTAGGATATTTTGGAGCCACATAAAGGCGCTAGGTAGGAAGTCTGTAACAACGCAACAACATATTGTAGATGAAGGAGGAAATCAATTGGAAGGGTACGAAGCGCCTGGTTACATCCGAAAGGTAACAGCCGATTCGTTTAAAAAGAGCGTCCAGGGGATTTCCCCGGTGAGTTAAAGTGTGGCGGAGAGAGCAACGGAGGAAGTACTGGAGAATATCAACAATAGAGCATGAGTATGTGTGTATATATAAATGTACAGAAGCCTTTACTACCTGTTTACGTAGAGTTTGAGTTCGATGTGGTCATTGCGTTTCTTTCTCTTCTTAAATACGAAGCATTTCTTAGCTAACCTTTGGCACTTTGAGCGTTTCTATCTATCTATCTATCTATCTATCTATCTATCTATCTATCTATCTATCTATCTATCTATCTATCTATCTATCTATCTATCTATCTATCTATGTAGCCGCCTACGTCTGCATAACATTAAATTTTTTGTGGTAACGATTGTTCATTGCCACATGTTATTTCTAAATTATTCTTGTGTACATATTTCTGATGCCGTGGCGTTGCGTTGTGTTACCTTAATGAAAAAAGACTCAACTTAACACGTGTACGCCATTGCATTACTCTTTCCCTTATTTCCATATTTAGGCAACGTGCCTATAGTCACTACTGCACACTGTCGAGCTGTAACACAGGGGGCCGGGCTTAGTCAAGCTGCAGTAAGGCAGCTTTTTCCCGCAACCCTCTTTCTCCTTGCTGAGATGAAATAAAGTTTTGATTTCATTTGAAAAAAAAAACTTGGACCATCTCCCCGACGGGAACCCTGATGGGATGCGAAGCAGCAGCGGTGCGCACGGAGTTCACCCGGTTGAAACGGGCGTCGACGCGGGTGCTGGAAGAACGGTTTGAAGCGAAACTCGGTGTAGCGTTTACTCGAGTAAACGTTTGTTTGAAACGCAAAGACACGGGAGGCGGGTTGGGTTTCGTGTAAGTTTCATTAAAGCGTTTGGCAAGACTTCGTAGTCGTTGTTTCTTCAGAGTCGAGACACGGGCGCTGGACCGGAGCAGGCGCACGTTTCGCCTTGACTACCACGGGTGAAGTGAGAGAGAAGTGACACGTTCACAGATGTTGCGAGCGGGAGGAGCAGCCGGCACCTGCGGGCGCTTCGGCGAGCATGCTGCGGGTGAGGGAGAGAGTGACGTCAGCGCGCACCTGCGAGGGAAGCGTGCGAGGGGAGCGTGACGTCAACGCAAAGCTGTGGCGTGACCTACTTGGCAACGCTCCAACACCTACGGCGAGGGGAATGCGTTGCGGTGCATTCGTACCGACGCACGTAACGTACGGCGTTACACACGTGATTCAAAGAGCTGCTTCGCATCTAAAACTCGTTTCGCGCTGTTCTGCATCGGCTTTGTCTTCCAAGTATCTCTATATTGCTACCAACTCGTGCGCGGGAGTTGTTGGCTCAAGCCTAATTTTAGGTCATATCCGAATCACACTACAGAGACCTTCTGGGGCATGGGTGCTGCCGAAGACGTCTAGCCTGTTGTCGAACATTCTGTCACGCTTCTTGCTTCCATGCAGTCTCGGTTGTCAAAGGGTCATTCCATGCCAAACCTCTCAGCCATTTTGCGACCTTCTCAAATGTCATCGAAAAAATCGTGCTGATTTCTTCAATGGAAAACAGTAAGTTGCCGGAATATTTGGGAGAGAAAAAATTATTGATCACATGGGAGCATTCTGGATTTCGCAGAATGTCGTCTGAGTGACGTTTGTTAGAAAATTAATTCTGAGAGTACCGTTTCTCGTTGCGATGCAAAAATTTGTGTACAGCCGTCATTTTTATGAAAGGGAACACGCGAGCGCGTGGCGAATAGCCTCGTACCGCACATGTGGCGCGGCGCTGTGGCAAAATGTGAAAACTGAAAGGAGAGAGCGGTGTTGTTCCGTGTATTGCCTTCACCCCTTCTTGCGGTTTTCTTTTTTTTATCGCTTTATTTTATTGTGCAAGTTTGATCTGTGCCAAAATTTGTTTTGCTTTTCGTTTCTTCCGAATGCTTGCGAAGCTGTGATAGCAACAATCCTTATCGAAAGCAATTATTGTTCGCTGGAATGCCCCAACAGAACGTAGATATCGAGAAGAAAGCGTAAAATAAACACACGTTCGTGACGGGAGTGTGGGCAGTAGTCGGGAACGACACCATTCTCTCCTTTCATTTTCATATTTCGCCACTGCACCGCGTCACACAGGCGGCGCGAGGCCATCTGCCACAGCGGTCGCGTGTTCCCTTCCATAAAGATGACGGCTATACATTAAGCATATGCATTTCAGTAAAGTGTTTGAATATCATTAATATTACTGCAATTACTCTGCCATATACGCCTCCACAAATTTTGCTAAAATATTTTATGTTTGCATTTTTTTCCTTGTAACATCGCCCAATGTATGACTACCGCAGTAATCAGTATTTACTCTCAGAAGGTATATTCCTCGGAAAAAATATTTTGAGATCACCGAAGTGAGGAAATTTTGCAAGAAAAAATCGCGAATATGAGTAAAACTTCATTTTACTCCACATTGAGACACAATTTACACCACGTGCTGCTCAATGTAAAATCAGCTTCATACCTCAATCGAAAGCAAATAAATAGTTCTTCTTACGTGGAAACTTTTATGATTACATTTTTTTCTTTTAATGATAAAAATAATTTTGGAATTTCCCCATTAAAGGCAATGAAGAACTTCAATGACAAAGCCGCCATATGAACAAATGGGATGATAGCCATGAATGGGAAAATTCAAAAATTATTGTTTTTCTAAATAATTTTTTTCGATTGTGCAGCTGCCGCAGATACGTGGTGCTGGTATAAAACAGTGAATGTGAAGCCACAATGGTACCCTGCAGGAAAATATTCTGTATTGCAAGAGGACGCAATCTCTCCGGGATCAGTGTGTGGAACTCTTTTGTAAGCATGGCAGATAACACATATTTGTGTTAAACAATGTTGTAAAAACGCACGGGTAGAGGAATGTACATTATAAGTGGTTTCAGGGAAATAGAAAAGGCAGAGAATTTGGCACAACAATCTTTAGGATCAGGCAGAGAAGGATAATTTATGTAGTACAGTGCAACATTATGGAAATAATGGCATAGTGTATGCTTTAAAGGAGTGTTTTGATGTTCTTGAACTCATTGTCTTTTGTGGCAGTAATTCTGGGAGTGAAATTTTGAAATATATGCTTTTAAGATAAGAAACGTCGCAGGATGCGTTACCTGCGTACAACAGAGACGTTCATTAGACTCAGACATTCACAAGCCAAATAAAAGCAGTGAATTAACTACATACCGTAACGCTTCCACAAGTTCCAGCTTGGAGCAAAGTAACATTTACATTGAAAACAAGAAGTCATCTCATTGGTAAGTATTGAATTGCCTGCAGTTGTAAAGGTCCACAGTGTGCGAAGGCGTCAATGCATTAGAACACAAACCATGTGCTGTGGTCCTTATGAATGTGTTATGAATGTGTTAGTCTGCATATGAATGTGTTAGTCTGCATAGGGCTTTACCCCACCTATCATGCGCCTAACTATCAATAGTGAGTTCGTTGGCGAGGAGAAAGACCTATTCTGTCCATTACCATTTAGTAATTGCCAGCATATTCTTCTATTCATATTGCCATAAAATGTACTAACTTCTTGTGTTTGGAAATGTGCGCTAATATTATGGCCGCCATAAAATAATTGTTGGTGGTTACTCACGCCTATCTACGGTGATTTAATCAGCATAAGGATCTATGATAATTTTTGCGACTGTGGGTCCTCTTCCACCTTTAAAGCATGCCCTTCGTGGACCGCTCGCCATATGCAATGTTTCAATGAGCGGAAGCCGCAGTGGCTTGCAATAGAAGACTTTCCTTTTCTTCTTTGATATGTTCGTTGCATGCGCATAAACCTTCGACGAACACATCCAGTACTTACCGTTACCAAGTCATGCAAGCTTACCCTGGAGCCCGAAAACAGCCACTTCGAGCTCCGCCTTCTGGGCCGCTTGCCTTGGGTACATTCTGATCCGTAGACAATACCGCAGCCCACCAACACTATGGCCACGCGCATATTTCTTTTTGTATGAGCCTATTACGCACACTTTGTCAAAGTTTGCTTCATGACCCTGGCACTGACTCATATATTCAATTCAGGTTTAAGGTTCAAATAAACAATGCCTTAAATCAAGGCATAACATTCCCCTATGGGACACAATTAATATTAGTGATAATACTTGCGCTGTGGATTTTAGTGTCCGTGTCTTCGTATGAATGGGCTCACATTGTTACGTAGACACAGACACTAAAATTCACTCCGCAAGTAATGTAAGCCTTGACGTTATTCTTGTTCACAGGAAGGACAGATAGCGTCATAGACAAAGCTGCGAGCCTTTGGCGGCACGGCATCCTCCTTTCGGTACGCAACTTACTTTTGCCATGTCTGTAAGCTATTGGTGAGGCAGATACCACATACGTTAAGGTAATGGCAAATTAAACACATTTTACATAAAGTTCACTTGTATCACTTCTGGCTGAATTATTCTGCTATACATGACTACTTTGGTGAAGACAGTAGCTTGTTGAAAGAGACGTCCGACGTTAGGGATTTAACAATATTTTTTTTACCTTTTCACGAATGCTCGCTGCCGTGAGAAACTATCGCGCATATTTGAAGTGGGTCGTTGAATTCGGTTTATGAAGCAACATAGCATGTGTGACTGTTACAATAATAAGATAATTATTTGGGTTGTAATTACAAATAATTGCTGGAAATTGCATTGCAAGTATTCCCGACACTTACACATGCTTAAAATATCTCGAGAACCTTTGCATCAAATTAGTTGACAGTCGTAGTACAGTAGTAGACAGTCGAATGCGTGTCGCAGATGGTTACAGAGTGGAAGCCAATGACGATTCACTGTTAACGTTTCAGTATTCCCCAAGGGAGTTTTCCCGCCCGTCATGCTGCCCGTATTGTGAAACAAAACCCTCAGTGTATCACAGCACCTGTGAATATCCACACCCATCGGGCTACCCCCTCTTCATTCACCCTCGCATTCCTCCTGGGAGGCTGCACTGACCAGATCAGAGCCGCAGAACAGCGTCGGCTGATCGAGCTGGCACATGGAGAGGCGCGAACCAATGGGGCCCCGAAGTAGAACTACACCCTACAAGAAGCGTCGCTCATCCGTTTACCAATAAAATCATTCTCTCTCTCTCTCCTTCACGATGTTCTCCGCTGTGGGTCGTTACTGAAAGCCCTGGTGAAATCAGCGGACGTTTAAGCTCTTTTGCACCATCGAGTCTCACCGAGATTAGATTTCAAGGCGAAAGCACTCTGATTACAGCTGCCTGTCTCACGAACTTACACACAGCGTATGCGTATCTCCAGCGAACAATGAGAATAATGGCCTGCTCAGGCAGCAGAGAAACATCGCAGTCATCCATATGAATAGTAACATCAATGAATTATGAATCGAATAAAGTGTGCCGCACTACGATGGAGCATCATTGGTATCTGCATTTCAATGCAACTGACTTAATCAATTAAAACATTTCGATTATTTCATTGGTAACAGAGACTGAAGTGACGCGAAAATATCCACATAGCACTCTATTGTTGAGCAAGAACAGCTACTACGGTGCAGAGACGAGAGCATGGTGAGCGTGTGAGAGCGCGTCTCTAGTATCGGCTGCATTCTTGAGTCCAAAATATTGCTGCGGCGTTCCGAATCAAGCGCTTACTCTGACTTTCCCCTGAATAAACTTCTATTATGCAGCCATACTCGGCAAGTCAACTCGCCATGGAGACATATTCGAGATATTTCCCCCGTTTTACCGACCCAAACTGTATTAGTACAAGACTTTTGTTTTAGATTGTTTTCACTGATGTGCATTTGTTGAATAGGCTGCCACTACTTTGCTTGCAGAGCTCGAGCGCGAAATCCTACTCCGCGCTGGGATACGGAGAATAGGGTAAAAAGCCAGCGGGAACACGAACCGCAGAGAGAACACGACGGGACAGGCTGGTCGTGTTCTCTCGCTGTGGTTCGTGTTTCCCGATGGTTTTTTATCCACTTCAACATGTACCAACTAGCCAGTCCATAGATTTGATATCGGATACGGAGGTCATGTGCTGTGGGAATAGGCGTGCGCAGGGTTCTCTATGAGGCGGAGCCAAGGTTCACCCCCCCCCCCCCGCCATTTTTGCGAGTACGAAAGATAACAAGCATCGCCATTAATATATACAAAAAGTAAAATGTGGTGATGGCGTGCTTCTCCCAACGGCCTCCCTTCGGTTCCTAGCTTTTCACATGTGAAGGTGGAAAGAAACACTTCTTGGAATGCAACATGAGAGGTCCTCATCCGCATAGGCCTTGGCAGAATTCTCTATTATAGAGGGGGAGGGGCCATCCCCCTGTGCAAACCCCGGCCCCCTTCCTGTGCGGCCACCTGCGCTCTCTCCGCTGCTTGCTTTAGAGTAATTGGGCGGCTAAAACGAATAAAGAGCCGGCAGGCCTTTGCAATTCCACGCGTGTAACAACCGAGCCGTTGAACGGCGCGGTGGTCCCAACCAGCTGCAAACATTTCGTTTTCAAAGAAATTATTTTACACAAAGACGTAGGCGCCTGCTCTGGGCACTATCCGAAAATGCCGCTGCGGCACTTTGCGAAATTTCCGTTTGGGCGTAGCTTCGTACCGCTCATTCAAAAGGAAGAAAAACGCAGTGTCACGTGCGCACACTGCGTACGAGTAATATCAACGCTGCTCTGTTGCGATGCCGCGTTGAATTGACTACTGCTCAAGTCACGTGATTGTTATGGTGGAAAAGGGTACGACGAAAAGCTGACAATGCAATCGCCTAATCAAACATGTAGAAGAATTACTCAATGGATTCGTAGTGCCATCCTAGCGGCTCTTACCTCTTATGACTGATGCCTACGCTGCCTGCAGAATGACGCCAAGGCATGTGCATATATAAAAAAATTTCCGCTTACCCTCCAGTACCCATTGTTATATCGAACAATTGTGTATTCGAGTACTTCGTGGCGTTAATGAAGACGACGCAACAATGGCATCCTGAATACTACGCGTATATGACAACGATAACGGCCAGACAATGCGGCGACAGCTTCGGCTACACAATTTTGAGAGCATTGCGCTTTGTTATGGCAGCTCACCTATTGCTATAATATGAGAATCGCCGTTGCATGCTGCACTTGTTGCAGACAGCAGCGGGGTATGATAAAACGCGGATTCCCACGCTGTCCTTTGGGCAGCGATCAAAAACCAGAGAACTCAAGAGAAGGAAATAAAGGCGGCGCTCGGCAGTGGCACGTGCACCCACGGCTCGTGTTCCCTGGTTCTGGTTCAGCCGTCTCGTTCCTTCGCTCCTGTGGCATAAGCCTACACCGTAATTACATGACATCGTGGCTTGTTCAAAGGTAGACTGATCACGCAGGCAGTGTAATACCAGGTGAGGTGTAGCTGAGTGAAACTTGTTGTTGGGCTTGTTGGTACATGCTTACTAAATACAAAAAGACGCGTTTGTTTATGTTCTGTCTGAACATCTTCCTCGATATTACGCGTGCTTTTTGTATTTCAGCAACCAGGTGAGGTGCGTCTGATCCTGGAGGCAGCGCGAAACGACGCTAGGTGCACATAGCTTTCGAAGGCTGGCGGGACAGGATAAATACATCTAGGGGACCTACATGACCAGCCGTTCATGTGGTGTCTCTGATACATCGACTGAGAAAAAAAAAAAGAGGTGACTTTCGCCTTCGAGTCGTCTTAGATGAATGCACAAGGGACTGGACGCTGTGATTTTTTTATTATTAGGCCTGTTGGGCTGGGCCCGTACCCAGATGCACTTCTTTACGATAGCGCGGCAACTGCAAATGCAGGCGAAACGAGACCTCATGGTCGACGTACGATGTAAGTGCTGCGAGTGGATTTTCATACCACTCTCATAGTTGTGCTCCTTAAAAACTAGAGGTTCTGTGACTGACCTTCAATCTCAGTCAAGGTCATGCCAGCGTCTAGGAGCTACGGCGCTGGCGTCTCAGAGCTGCGTCAGCGCGGCAGAAACGTCTTTACACATCGCCCGCGAGATGGCGAAGTGTCCTCACCAGTGATTTCGCGCCGACGTTTCTCTAGCGTATCAGCTCACTCATCACGTGCTTCGTTCCCCGCACAATACATGTCGTCGTAACAGCCGCAAAGGAGCTCCAGCGAAACGCTAGTGCTGTACGTTCTCAAAGACGAATAGCGGCTCAAGTTCAGTCTCTTGTGCCGCCACGACCAGAGACGATGGGTGCGTTCAAGAGCGCCGATGACACCGAGAAGCGTCTGTGCTAAGCACAGCCGAGTCATCCTTCATCAAATTTGGTTCAGCTGCGTTCAACAACAGCAAACCTTTCGCCCACAACTAACGCCGCCGACACCGACAGTGCATTTTCTCTGACGGGGCCTATTCAACATTAGCGAGGTAAAAGTGCCCGAAATATTCGTAAAATCGGTAACAAGCTCGGCAATTGACGTCTGTAAGGGCAGCTGCGCGAATTTTTTTTTGTGCGTTATTGCACCTGTTCTGTCTAACCTGTATGTGTTCTGGCCGAGTATGTCGAGTTTGAGAAATTCAGGCAAACCATTTCAATGATTACGGAGTGCTAAGAGAAACTGTAACGCTCCGCGGACCTCTCTTCGAGGGCCGCCCACCTTTTCAAAGATGCCTTGTATCAGCTGCCACCTCGTTGAACGAGAAACTTCGTGTTCGGGTAATGCACTCGAGCAATTAATGATTAAGGCAAAGACGATGTTGCATCATGTCTAGCATCAAGTAGACGCGAGCGATCAGACAACCAAGAGCGCACCCCACCTTTCCCGCATCGAAAGGATTTCGTGCATCGCATTGACGAACAATGTTTGTCAGAATACGTCAGGCATCCACCAATTTGACGGCAGAAGCAGTGCCTTATCCGCGTCATGAGCAGGCTCCGACTACACTCCGACAGCTGCAGCATGTGTTGATCCCTGCCGGCGTCTGCGTAGAGCACGTGATTTTTTTTTTTGAGTTTGCCTCGTGCACTTCGCGTATTAACGCGACCCAGCCGCTGACGCTACCAGGCATGTGCGCCGGCATAGTGCGCCTTCGAAAGGTCACTGTTAGTCAGCGAACGTCACCAACGACTCGCTATGCATGCCGAAAATTTAAAACATCTTTACAAATACGTATACCGAACTCTAAACAACCGTTTATCAAGGACACCTTGTCACCGGCACCAACCGACCATTAAAAAAAAAATAAAGCAATAACTAGGCTCATGAAAATAGTATTATTTGACAATGATGGTGTCAGTAATAATGCTATAGTAATAATTGTAAACTTTATCATATACACCAGTACAAATAATTCAAAAATGAAAGGCAGCCAAACTGTGCGTGGGAGTTTTCGCTTCCGTGAAAGCTCCAGAGAATCGGCTTCTCACTACCTGAAAGCTCTTGAAGGCTGCACAACCTATTGAATTTTGTAATCTCTTTGTGATAACGAGGTTCTTGTGCTCTACACGTGTGCGAAGCTTGCTACTTCTTACTATCCACCATAAAAATGAAGGTTGCACTTTTCTTTGCCGCCTATACACAGCTCTGCACGACGCGCCTGAACCTCCAGGCTACCGCCTACGGTGGAACGCATTTCTATTTGTAAAAAAAACAGCGGTCACAAATAACAGACCAACCAGCACAAGAGAAGACCCACGAAGCATCGTACCAGAGAATACGACAGCCAACCATTCCTGCTGCCCAGCTTTCTGCACTAATCAAACGTTTTTTTTTAGCGTGTCAGTAAGAGCCACCATGCAGGTCTACGAAGTGCGACAGTGGGCGATTACCTAGCAGCGTAGCGTAGCCTCGCCACGCAAGAGCGGTGAAATTTTCGCATTTTTTGCGGCTATTCGTAGCACAGTTCAAGAACGCCGTAATGACTACCCCAGAGACTGTAAATGCTTATAAAATTCGCTGTCGATATTCCAGCCAATCCGGCACAAATGCATACAGATGTCGAAAAGGACAATGCAATGTCAGGAAGCTTCTGGAATATTTCTCGCCGGCGCTTACTCCAATTCTTTACACCCGTCATTATAGATGCACGAACAATGTCGTTCCGCTAGCACAGTGATCGAGTACACAGATGATGACGCCTTTTCATTGCCCGTAATGGAGCAATTGACGTCAAAGGATTATTGTGGAGCGCTCTAACGCGACGAAAAGGCGACATGATATGATGAATTAAATTAGTGAAACAAATACGATAAACGCGCAAACACCTGCTCGCTTTCCTTTCCTCCGGCTCTGCTGCGCCTTCAATACAACGGTGACGCATTCCTGAAACAGGATTCTCGTATTGAAAGACAGTAAAGCTAAAGGTCTCAGATCAAGCGTCGCGGTCTGTTATCGCGAAAGACCACGCAGAATAAACGCGACACTGATTTGAAAATGGGAGTAGTGTCTTTTTAAGTTCTCTAACTCGCTGCAGGCAATAACTAGCGCGTTAACCTGAAATGCAGGTGTAATGAATCTCCTCCAGAAAATATCTTTTTGAAGAATTGTTATAGCGCATGCCTTCACATCACGGAAGCCGCCCCAGCAAAACGTGACACGGCAAAGTAAAAACCTAAATAAGCAACGCGTATTCCTTAAGTGCATTTGTTTGGCACATACAACAGTGTGAATCGTCGGGTCATTTGTGCTTTTTAGCACTCTCACCTAAACACCGGTGAACTCATGCCAGCAGGAAAAAACATCTTAGACGAATAAAACTCTAAACAACTCATTATCAAACACGCCTAATTAAGAGCATCAGCCGTCCATAACGCATAATGCGGTAGTAAGTAGGCCAATAAAAATGTTAACAATACCTATTATTCATGGCAGTATTAATAATTTCATTAAAAATCACGCCATATCCACGAAGTGAATGATGATTAAGGAGCTGGCTCGGAGATAATCGGGTAAACCGTGAATGATCCATACAATTCCTCTACTGCCATATAAAGACGTCACACGTTTTTATAGTAGCGATTGTGGTCAGGTTGTTGTCGAGCCACAAGCGGTCGCAGACTTTGCAGCTGTGGCCGAATGTGTGGTCGAGGAAATCGAGGAAATGTGGTTTTGCTTGCGTTAATGTCATCGTCAAGGCGCTCGAAGAACAAGAGGAAAAACACTTTTCGTTCGCGCGAGCGTGCGCATGCTGCAGTTGGCTAGGCTATTTGTGGTTTTGCCTGCGTTAATATCATCTTGAAGGCGCTCGAAGAAGAAGAGGAAGACTTCTCTTTCTAGCGAGCTGCGCCTGTAGCGGTCGCCTATGGAAATAAGGTTACGCTTACGACGCGGGCCATTGCCCAAGCTTAAGAACCTGGCGAGCCAGCTCTTAATAATCTTCCCAGGCAGCACACAACGTCGGGCCGATATTAGTTGCACGGTGGCTATGCGTGGCCCAATCTCGGCCCAATGTTGCCGGCACTGAGTCATTACTGACTGAGCCAGTTTTGCCGCCCTTCATCCGATATTGGATTTCAACGGCAAAAGTGGGCCTGTTTGCCGCCGTCCCGCCGATATCGCCTGAGCCAATGGCTTTCATCGGCAAATACTGTGCCGGTTTTGCCCTTCTTCAGACTATGTCGGCTGAGCCTTGCGCCTTTACCGGCTAATACTGGGGCACTTTTGCCGTTCTTCAGCCGACCTTGGCTTATCTGTTGGCTTTCAGCGGCTAATATTGGGCTAATTTTGCCGTCCTGCAGAGAGTGTAGAGCTCAGTCACAGACTTTTGCCGGGAATATTCGGCCCTTTTTTCCGCCCGTCTGTGCTCGACTTCATAATTGATCCGATCGAGATAAGCATTGCCGAAGTCCCATTCATTTATTCTGTCATCAATCAGACATCGAGGTTTAATTCTACGTACGTGTTTCATTGCCGGAACATCATGCGTGTGCGCTTCTGATTAGTTTTATTCCTGTGCTTTTCTTTCTTAAACACGGGATACACTTGCAATGCAATAGACCATTAGGCGCTTGAATGCTTGTCGGCTAAGCTGCAGAAAGCCGCTACATGGATTGGTGTACCAGCACAAATAAGAAAGTGCATCTATCGTATCGTGCTAATGCCACACGTACACTCTTAATCAAATCCTGGCTAACTCATGCCCTGTAGGCGGGACGCTTCGAAACTCAGGAAAAATCCCGGCTATAGTAGGCCTTCGAAAAGGAGTTAGCCGTGAAAAGTGTATATAAAAAACGTGCAGCCTTCACCGCCGCCTTATAGACGGCCTGCAGTATTAGTGGCGCGTCGGTGTGGGCCGCGTAAGTGAGAATCCTGGCTACAGCTCAGCGTATGCTGCCGCGTGTTATAACTTGTCGGCGCAAGCGTCGGTGTATACGCATGCGCCGACAGCGTCAGCCGCAAAGGCGACCTATGCTGCGAGGAGATATACGCATGGAGCTAACTATACGCGCTCTCTCTTGCGTGCGTGAGAGAGAATAGGGGCTGCTACGCTCTCCGTTGCACTCCGCTTCTGCTGTTTTTGCGCAGAGAAATGAAAGGAAGGAGGTAAAAACGAGAGTTCGAAGACATTGTGCGACGGGAAGGGGGTTGCGTTTTTGGCGTGATATGAGTTAGTTCTAGCGCATTCCACGACAGCGGCCGATGTTTGATAGGTTGGTGTGGATTGTTGAGCGTGCCGCGTGACCCGGGGCTCGGCAGCCATGGAAGAGTTCTTATCTCAATATTGAGGGGGTGTTGCGAGGACATAGCCACATCCCCTTGCACGTACAATACACGCAAGCTGTTGACGCAGGATTACACGACGCTTTCGCGCCATTTCTGTCTAGCTGGTGCGCACACTGCGGACACAGCCCGGCGCATCATACCTGCCTGGGTGAGTGCTGTTCTTTCTTCACATATATGTTCATCCTGTTAGCGTTCACATTGTTACATGCTTGCGCTTATGTATATGAATGACGGCATTCAACTGCTAGAATATTCTTTCGACGGCTTTTGAAATAACTATACGAGTGTGCGTACGAGTAACTATACGAGTACACGAGTACTTATCTTTGTTGTAATCGTCATCCGTCTCTATAGTCGCGCACGTGTTGTCGTGCTGCTCGCATTTATTGTGAACTCTCATACAGTTCAGACGCTTTCGTCGATCTTGACAGGTGTCACTGAGATAATCACTTCGTCTTGCTTGACAAGTTGTGTAATTTTAGCTCCTGCATGGCTTCTTATCCCTCGGCTAGCAACTGTTCTCTGCATTTATAGTCAATGATACAACGCGGCATTAAAAGCAAGCATATTTTTGCTAGCAGTCGAATGATGTTAGGATCTGCTTTCATGGTAGGTCGTTATACTTCGCATTTATATTTCTTTTTTTACCTTTGGGAAGCGGAAAAACTTTTCCACAATCAAAAATAAAACTGCACTTACGAGCACCGAAGACGTTAGTACCGTTTCATGGGATCAGGCGCTCATAGATACGACTCGCAGCATGTCTTGTTTTTAGGAGGCAAAATCAGCAATTTCACTTTCTGAATAGCGACAGTCTTTAAAACGCGGTTTGCAGCCTAATTTCTAACATGTTTTAAAGCCAGCCTCATTCATGTTCGTGAATACATGTGCATTTACTGTGCTCCTTCGCTGATTTCCGTGGTTTTCGATCACATTTGCCCATTGGTCTTATGCAGTGCCAAGTCAAGTGTGGGCAAGTACATCAGTGCATCATGCACCGGCTGTGACGCCTGTGCAAACGGCAGATCTCGATGAAGGTAAAGTAATGCGTCATATCTAATTTAGGCGTTAGCTAGTTGATGGCATTTTTGTTCTCTCATCTATCATTTCATGCGATGCAACAGCCATATATAACCGTGGTTGTATAAAAGTACTGTTGTTCTCGCTGGCAGCTTATTATTTATGTTAAATTGCTCATTCTAAATGTTATTACAGAGAAGTGAAGTGCGTACAGCAGTCGTAATAAGGGATATAATTCTCGTTCATCCTCGTGTTAGTATACACAGAATTTGAATACGTTTCCAGGTGACAAAACCTTCTGACACAAGAGCCAGGCGCAATTTTATCGAGCAACTAGCAAGGAGCTCACACCTTGCAGGGTCTCCAGCAGCAGCAGCAGCAGCAAGCAGCAGCAACACCGGCCGTGGTGTTGTTTCATCATCATCATCATCATCATCAGCCTGTCTACGCCCACTGCAGGGCAAAGGCCTCTCCCATGTTCCGCCAATCAACCCGGTCCTGTGCTTTCTGCTGCCACGTAATACCTGCAAACTTCTTAATCTCATCTACCCACCTAATTTTCTGTCTCCCCCTCACGCGTTTGCCATCTCTTGGAATCCAGTCAGTTACCCTTAATGACCACCGGTTATCCTGCCGACGTGCTACGTGCCCGGCCCATATCCATTTCTTCTTCTTGATTTCAACTATGATGTCCTTAACCCCCGTTTGTTCCCTGACCCACTCTGCTCTCTTCCTGTCTCTTAAGGTTACACCTATCATTTTCCTTTCCATTGCTCGCTGCGTCGTCCTCAATTTAAGTTGAACCCTCTTTGTAAGTCTCCAGGTTTCTGCTCCATAGGTAAGTACCGGTAAGATGCAGCTGTTATATACCTTCCTCTTGAGGGATAGTGGTAGATTACCAGTCATGATTTGATAATGCTTCCCGAATGAGCCCCAACCCATCCTTATTCTTCTAGTTATTTCACTCTCATGGTTCGGCTCCGCGGTTACTACCTGTCCTAAGTAGACGTACTCCTTTACAACTTCCAGTGTCTCGCCACCTATCGCAAAGCGATGTTCTCTGCCAAGATTGTTCCACATTACTTTAGTTTTATGCATATTAATTTTCAGACCTACTCTTCTACTTTCCGTATCCAGTTCAGTAATCATGAGCTGCAATTCGTCTCCCGCGTTACTCATCAATGCTCATCATCATCATCATCAACTCATCATCAGTGTTGTTTACAATGCCGTAACTGAGCATATACGATCTTTGTGTTTTTTATTCTTTTTTTTGTGTGTGTTTCACTCCCATCTAAATATCGCAGCCGAGCATTGACCCGCCGCAGCGAATTAATTTTTAATCATTCATTGGCTCCTACCATTCAAATATTCGCCGTTACTGGCATTGCCCTGGTATTAAGAAAATTTGTTTGCAATATTGTGCAATAGTGTGCAACCAAATTTCAAGCCAAGTTTACCTGCCACTTTATTTACTTAACGAATGAATCGTGAGTCTATTGTTAAACTGCTTTCCTTGTACGTGATTCTCATCAAATTGCGGCTGTGCTGTGGTTTTGACTTGCAGCCGACATTCGAAACAGAGCTTCACTTTTAAGAAAAACAGGAAGTTTCATCGAGAAGTTCGACAAGGTCAAAGTCATGCACGGTCAGATGTGCAATACCCGCATGTATTTCGTGGAGATCGATGGGTATATATGAGGAAATCATTCTAAGCTTTTTCTCATAGCTGTAGTAAGTTTATGGTTAAAACACTATTAGAAAGCTTCATTAGCAACTTCTGAAAACACTTTCATATTTGTAACTTCTGTGACGCTGTCTACACAAAATTCGTCAAGGTGTATAACAGACTGAAAACGTCCGTTTACAGTTTTTGTGTGATGGGCGAAAACACCAGGTGATCTAAAAACACAACGTCGCATGTATCCTCTGCTTTTCTTTTTTTTTTTCCGTCAGGATGACATGACAGCAGCCCGCCCATCGCCGGACCGCAGAATTTGGAGTGAGTACGACAACAAGGCGTCCTACTGCGATCAAGTGCAAGAGAAAGTGAAACCTTCGGTTGGCACACTTATAGAGAAAGCCCTTATTTGGTGCTTGACGATGTACTATATTAAGGACCTCACATATCCAACTGTGTATTCTCAATACTTCGTCTTGTGCTGAGTATAATGAACCCAGTTGTTTCCCAGGTGTTTTAACGGCAGGAAGCTGCTGAAGACATTGACAAGATCAAAGGTATTCGTTAAGCGCCAGAATATATTTGTCAGAAAAAAACATCAGATGGCACGTTTATCGTTTTCTTCAGCGCTGAGCATTGCTTTTAGCGCGGTTTGTATTTTTTTTACAATAAATAATTATTTTTTGCACCTGAGCAGTACCTGTTTCTCGCATGCTTATACTCGCTAGACACAGCGGGTACTCTTGAACTATGAAGCTGGTATGGTCCGTGATGTCATTCTCAACCGAAATGATTCCGCTGAACGGTACATTAATGGGGAACGTGGTGCGTCCATGCTTTAAACGCCGCTACTAAAAAAAACGATGCGAATTTTTATACGCATGTCTAAACACACTACATGCTTAGAGTTTACAAGCTCACTGTTAATGCTTAATCTAGGTACCCATCAAGGGGGAACTGAGCGC
Source organism: Rhipicephalus sanguineus (assembly GCF_013339695.2). Lineage (NCBI taxonomy): Eukaryota > Metazoa > Arthropoda > Arachnida > Ixodida > Ixodidae > Rhipicephalus > Rhipicephalus sanguineus. The sequence goes on from NC_051181.1 coordinate 59,322,375, forward strand.
GAAAACGCTCCTATGTGATGTAATCGGTTCACGTTAAAAAATCCTTTTGGTTAAAATGAGGTAGTATTAGAATACGGTACCCAGAGCTTCCTGTGCACAATTTCTTGTGTTTGTTGCCACTGCGCAACTGTCAAAGACCAAACACTGGTATACGCACGTTACTTTCCGAATACAATATAGCGTACGTGCCCAGCCAACGCAACGTCTGCGTACACAATTCTAAAACTCTGGTAGCCAACAATCAACCACTACACGGCCTGCCACTTGACGTCAAGGGAGTCCGCATTAAGGATACCGCAACCTTACTGCTTTCTTCCTTCTTGTGCATGCCACAAACACACAAAAAATAGTAATGAAGACGCTGGATAGGATCAATGGGGGATTAGTGAAGAGACCTTCGTCCTCAAGTGGACATAAGATAGGTTGGTAGTGATAAAAAACAAAATGCTTCCTTGGACAAATGCCCGAATCGTTTGCCGTGAAATGTACATATCTAATTTAACGTTCTACTATTAGTAACTGCATGCTGTCGAAATCAAGTGCAGGCAGTAGAGCTTCCACGAGGTGTTCTAGATTTCGCAAAACCGTTCACCATTTTCTCCTAAATCCGCGGTAAGCAATGCCTAAGTCTGGCAAACAATATTTGCATAATTAAATGACCGTCCTCTGGAACGTACATATGTGCCAGCGTGAAGCGCGCACGCCGGTGGGTGTACCTCTTATAACATCGCTGCATTGGCTTAAAAAGTTCAGAAATCGTTAAACACTCCATGTTCGACAAATGGCCAGTCTACGTTAACTTTCTTGCGATATGTCATAATTTAGCAGTTTAAGTTCCTCCTGACGACTGCCACAGTGGGGCGCAACCGCTTTGCATGTGCGCAATAAAAAAAGAAAATCTAACTTGCACCAAAAGTTGCATCCTTCGTAGACCATACCTTGTCTTTTAGCATCTGCGCATAGCTCTGCAACACTAGAACCTATTACTCGATGGTGGCAAATTAATTTTCTGTTAATGCAGCACTATACTACGTTCTGGATTTCTGCTGTACGCAACGCGTCTCAGTAATCCGCACATAAAAAATTATGTGCGTGTATACGTAAAAAACTCCAGAAGGCTATCCCATGCAGTCTAGCACAACAAACATTGCCCAGTCGCGTGTGCATGCAAATGCAGCTGTGTGGATGTAGCTCGTAAATGTTTGCGTGTTCCGCCGTATTAATCACGGCGAGATTTGTCAAAAATTTATCAAAAAGTGAAACTTGTACAAGGCACTGCATGCCCATGAAAGTGCCTTTCGCACCAATACTATACTTAGTACATTGCATGGACTCGCGCTTCCAGAAAATGTTTCAGTAAACTTATGTGAAAAATAGAGCAGCTTTGAGATGAGTGTGAAGTGATTTAAATAGCGCGGCGGGACCGCTATACCAGCGTGAATCCAGACGTTCTCAAAAATATGGCCACTGATGGAGTCCTAACAGAACGCCACACTCTAAGGCAAAAGGGTGTTAAAAGGGTGTGTGGTTCGTCCTTTTGGGGACTAATGGGGCTGCCACAACCATTAATCCCTTTAAGGACTAACGGCACCGGGTCTAACAGTTAGTCCCCACAATGGACTAACATTTAGTCCTCACATTTACACCTTACCGGGCAACTGTTAGTCCCCACAGATCACCTCAATGGACTAACATTTGGTCCTCACATTTACACCTTACCGGGCAACCGTTAGTCCTCGCAGTTGCACCTCGCAAGGACCAACGGTCGGTCCACTCAAACGCTCCATTCGGATGAACTTTTTATCCCAGGGATGATTTTCTACAGTTACTCTTCGCAAGACTTAATACTTTTTCGCGTGTTTCTTTCCGCGGTGACCAACAAATGCCGCGGAAAATAACACGCAAAAAAATATTTAGTCATGCGTATGTCACTGCTTTCGCATTCAATGCGACAACGAAAGACAAAAGTGAGACAATTAAACGTTTTATTTTTTCTATACATATGAAGTTTCTGCTTTCTTTGATTGAATTCCCTACAAAATGTCCAATACAGGTTCAGCCGCGTTGTCATATCTCGTACAGTCCTTTCTGTGAAGCTGCTCCAACGGAAGCGATAGATGGCAGGCGTTGTACGCGCCCGGGCACACAGCATTCTGCTCGTTGTGGGCAACGGCTGCATCCTGCAAAGCACAAAAATATTGCAAATATTTAGTCACGTGACAGCGAGGGTGAAGACGCACGCACTGTGCAAATACGTGCAATGTGAACTAAAACACGTCTAAAACATGGCACGCAAATAATTTCACCCCTGCGATGCACAAAAATATTGCAAATATTCTGCGACACGTCACAGAAGGGATGAAGACGCACGTACATGACAAATACGTGCAAGGTGATATCAGAATCAGAAATCGTTTTATTTAGTTATCGAATCAATTACAAAATTTCTGTATACAGAAGCAGGTCCCATAGTCAGAGACTGAATCGGGGCCTCCTACAGCAGTGAATATAGAAACAATTAATTGGTGCAGCAAACAGTGGTGCAGAAAACAGGTAATAAAATACATCGCAGGTAAAAAAGAAAAAAAGGAGTTCTACTGAAGAAAATCATTAGCAGAAAGTAGCAACAAAAACTGAAATTAGACAACATAAAAAATAGAGGTAATTCAACTCTCCTAAACAGTTTTCAGATAATTACCATGGTGAAAAATGTTAAAAGATAAACTACGAAAAAGAAAACTAAACAGAGACATCTGATATCAGCAATGTAGGATGATGATGATGCGTTAACATTAAGTTGTGAGAAGGCACGAAAGGGAGCGGGAGTAATAGAAGTGACCAAAACTATCCAGATTATGGAATGGATGAGAGGAAAGTTTTCATATCTTTTTTTAATATGCCGATTGATTCCGAGGTTTTTATTCCTGAAGGTATAGTATTCCAGAAATAGATTCCAGTGAAGTGGGCTGTTTGTTTGCCATAGTTAGTATAAACTATAGGTAAGATAAAATTGTGATTTTGTGCAAGCCTTGTCAAGTTTGTATTCTCTAGACTTGATAGAGGGATTATAAACAAAGGAAGCTGATTTCTTATTTGCTTGAAAACTAGTATTCCTAGATTATATTTGAAAGTGTTCTCGATTGTTAGGATGTTGTTGGCATGCAGGAGTGCTTTAGCATCAGTGCGATAATGACTGTGGGTAAGTATTCTAATAGAGTGATTTTGCATAGTTTGAAGGGAGACGAGATGACTGCTGTAGGTATTGCCCCAAGATGTGATACAGTAATTAATATGAGAATGAATAAAAGCGTAATACAATGAAAGTAATGTGGGTTTGGAAAATATATCGCGGGATTTAATTAGAACACGTATGCCATAACCCTTTTTTTTTCGCAGGTATGCAACATACGAATGAAATTTCAAACGACGGTCCAGTTTAATTCCCAAGAAGGTCGCCTCATCGTCTGCTTCAATTGCGAATTCATTTAGAAATATTGGCGGGATATAATTATGTTCGCGTTGGTGAGAGTGGAAAACAACGAATTTCGTTTTAGTGGGATTTATTTGTAATTTATTATGGATACACCAAGCAGCCAAGCCTGAAAGGTCATCATTTAGTTTCTGTGTCAGAGATTGGAGGCATTTATCACTGTTAACAACTGCTGTGTCGTCTGCATACAGTAAGCATTCTGAACTGGTAAGGCAAGATGGCAAATCGTTTATGTAAATAATGAAAAGAAGTTTGCCGAGAATAGAACCTTGAGGTGCTCCTATATTTGTTACTTTAAGTATAGATTTATGACCTAACAGACTGACAACTTGGCTTCTATTGAGTAGGTAGTTTTTTATTAATAATAGTGCAGGACCAGTTACGCCTATTGCTTGAAGCTGCATAAAAAGAATGTGGTGGTTGATAGTGTCGAATGCTTAAATAAAAACACACGTCTAAAATATGGCATGTAATTAATTTCACCGTGATGTCATACTTCATCAAAGACGCATTTCAAGCCACACAGCGCAACAAACACTTCAAGTGCGGCGGCCGCAGCCATCACGCCGAGGCGCCGCCAACCACCGCGCCCCAACGAGACGGCGAGTTTTTTGCGAGCGGCGTCGTACAACTCGAGCAAGCCCGTCAGCCGCAACAGCCGCTAGCGAAACTCGAGCAGAACAGCGCGCGAACGCGAAGCCGACGCCACGAAAGGCGCCAAGCTGCTAGCGAGCGAGCGAAGGGGACGCCGACGATAACGGCGTCCAATTTCCACCAAATTCTTCGAGCGCGCACAGTACAGCGAGCGAAAGCGGGGTCGACGCCTCAAACGGCGGCGAACTGCTTACGAGCGAGCGTCGAGGAAGCCGAAGGCCACGGCGACCAATTTCCGCAGAGTTCCGAATCGCAGCTAATGTCGGCTAGCTGAAGCACCCGCCAACCCATGCCGGTGCATTTCAAGCGCGCGGCATACAATCGAGCTCGTTGCTACCGCACAGCGTTTCGGACGAGTCGCAAAACAGCGGCGAGGCCTCTGCCTAATATTGCTAATATCGCGAGCTTGCAGCTCATCACCACGGTGAATCATCGGTGAGCGAACATCCGACCAGGCGACGACAACGGCGGCCAATATCCAGGCGGTCACAAAGCACAGGCAAGCTCACGCCCAAGCCGGCCCTCGCGGTACATTTCGTGCGCGCGATATACAACACGATCGAGTCCGTTACCAATAATCGCGATCAGTTTCGCGCACGCGATAGGTACGGCAGAATAAAAAGCGATCACTTACTTGTGAAAGAATCCAGCGCCGATTTGTGCCCCGAGTCAGATTGAAGTCCCATAGGCCTACAGTCTTCTCGGCCGCCATTCCTAGCCGGTGGCGACACAGTGCCGTGACTGCGCCGGAGATATACAGCGCGGCGTCGCGACGTGTCGAGAGCAGCTCCAGACTTGGTGGGTGTGGCGAAACGTAAAAGCAGCACGACACACTCATCCACGCATACGTCTGTATCAAAGGCAGCGAGCCGTAGGTCCTAGATCGGCGAACTTCGAGCGCGACTTTACCGGCAACACGCCAGCTCTAACACAAGATGGAAGACTGACCCGAGCGAGGAGGACGGTTAGCTACCTTGACAACGGTTTGCACACGGAACGTATCCATGCACACGGCCTGCATCTCCCGCGCCGTTCATCCCTTTGCAGACTAACTGAATTGCACACGGCACGCATCCCTCTCCGCTTGCTCCTACGACGGTCTAACCGTTCATCTGCGCGCCTATTGGGCTCCGTTACTCCTCGTTCGGGGTAATTTTGCCTTAGAGTGCACAAATATTTCTGCGGTAAGTGCTGCCGGATATAAGATCCAGTCCATGTTAGCATCAAATTCCTGCCTGTGCACTGCGTGCCGGAGAACGGTGAACCGCGAGCCGCGTCTCAGCGTGCACAGCCCAATTCACGAGTCACGTATGTCGCGCGAGTGGCGTCTAACATAAACGGCATTTCCTCCGGGGCGCAGTCGGAGGAAGCTGCATGCAATCAGCGCCAGCTCCTCGCTTCCATGGTCGACGCAACGTCGCCCACATTTTTTATTGAAGCTAAAATAATGTCTACTGGAATAGTGTCATTCATTTGAGGGGTAGCGACGTGAACTATCCAACGTTTAGAGCCAAGATGAGTTCCTTTACAAGTGAAGTTCATCTGCAGTGCGTGCACGGCGTACCGCACCTGCTCGGGCGTGTTCGCATATTGTTATACGGCTGACAATACCACGATTATCAGCGCATGTTCATCTCAGTGTGTAATTATTACGGGGAGAGGGTCGAGCCAACGACGGTAACAAGTAAAACATCCTGGCATATGAGCCTGAGCGGTTTGTTCTGAAGCACGGTCGACTACGGCTTCGAAATAAACTGAATAGGCTTAGTGACGATATCGGCTACCGGCTCGGTAACCGTCGGCGGTGAAGCGGCCAGCGACGTTACTGACAACGCGGCGATTCTCCGTCGGTAATCGGCTACGCCGCTGTGCGGTTGGCGCGGATGGATTCCGAGCACACGTTCCACGGCAAGCGAATCTTGACGTTGAAAACTCGTTCAATCCACGAAAGGCAACAGGCTGACGGCTAACATCAATAGAACTCGGGTATTATGCGCGCCAAGATTCTTTAGATGTCACTGAGGCGCCAGTGCCGAATATAGCGGAACAGTTTTATCTTTTATACCAAGCCCGCAAATTCGCTTCAAGCATGCTCCCAGCAATATCTTGAGTGACCCCATATATATTTTCACGAATGTCATTTAAAAAATGCCTCCTTACGTATCAGTGAACGCTACATTTTAATACGACCTCCACTGCACTAATACGCCAGAGCACGTAGTGACGCATTGGCGCATATAAACTCCCGTTCTTTTACCACAGTGGCCGCGGCGTGTCTCATAGGCGGCCACTTACCACAGTGGCCGCCTATGAGATGAGCCGCTAAGAAAGCTACTACGCCGAGGGACGGCTACGGGTGGCACCGCCTACAGGTTGTGCCGGCTAAACAGACAGTCTATAGGCGTTAGATTTTTCGTCTCGTTTCCGGGCTATAGACTGCCACTTTAAGCAGGACATGATTAAGAGTGTACGATTCGGGGCGCGATGTATCGCCGACTGAATAGCTTGCATTCTGTTGTTAGTGTCTGCTATGACAATGACTAACAGTTATCACTAGCGCAGTCACTTTTCTGTCTAAAACGGTTGCCTTCAGAAGAATCACTGACGCACATCAGATCGCCACTTCGTTGAGCAGTTGTTCAGCGCTATCAAAACGTTGAACCTTTATAACACATACCCTTGTCTTCATGGGCCATCGTCAAATTACAGCTCTTTCGTAAATGTTTTGCCATTGGTCGGCCGACTTCCCTAATATATCCAACATCAGGGTTCGCCGCACATTCCCGCGCCAATGCTTTTAGCGGAATAATTTTTATGTGAGTACTAATTCTGTCCATAAACCGAACCTCGTATTTATAGCGCCGTATCCTTTACATCATTTCAGCTGCTGACTGTGTGGTGCGAGTGCTCATAAACTACACGGACAGTTTCCTGTCTGTGTATGTACACGCATTTACACACGCGCTTGTTGTGGTCAAGCGTAACAAGCACGTTCGTTTTAGTAATGTCACAGAATTCCGATTGATGTCACAAATTCCGACGCACCCGACCGGGGATTCGAACCATCGACCCCCCGCTCCCCAGCCCGCTGCATTCGACAACTCAACCATTCCCCATGCATGTGCCGGCAAAATAATGGCGAGCTATTTAGTTACACCATTTGTGGTAAGCAAATCTCGGAGGAGCTTCCGCGTGTTTTCTATCATACAACACTCCTAATTTTATTTCATTTTAAAAACTCCCTTGATACGAGTACGACATAGTGGCCCTTTTCGGTACCCACTGATGATGTGGAAGGAAAAAAAAACGGACACCGGGCACACCTTAGATCAGACGCCCCCGTGTGGTAGGAGACCAGGGGGTCACTACACGCGCCACAGTTTAAAAGAAAGAAAAATATCTAAGAGCATCTGATTCTCCATTGTCGACACTTGCAGCGCATTGCTCAAGCACAAAGACGTAACAACTGCGACAGTTGTTAGTTCGCGCTTGGCCTGTGCGTGCCCGTGCGTTCCTTTCGGCCGTCCTTCTTTGTGCTTAAGCGGCGCGCTTGAAGTATGGAAGTATCGAGCTGCTTCTCGTTCTTCGTGTGACATTCCAAGTTCTTGATATCGCATTCATTGCTTCGCCCTTGCGGCGAAACTGTGACTTTTTTATTCGCTCGTGTTCTTACCAATCCAACGGGCACATGTGAGAGGTTTTCATGCACTATTCCTTTCCGTTACAATCTTACCTTGAGATTAGCGCTGCGTACGTGCGTGTCTACCGTGTTTAGATGTAGAGTTCATGGGACGTTGTGGTACCACTCGCATTGTTTTTCAGGTCGCGTGCAGCTGTTTATTCATATTTCTGGCCCGTACCTTATCACTGAAAAAATTGTAATCTCCACTTGAAGGATAGCAGTAATTTAACTGCCAGTCATATGTAGCGAATACCTAACGTCTGCCAAGCAACCCAGTGGCGTAGCCAGGGGGTGGCATACCCTGGCCCATGCCCCCCCCCCCCCCGCCCCGAAATTTTTCCTCGTAGGATACAGAGCAAAAATTACACCATCTCCCGCTAAAGGGGACCGTGAGGCGATGCGAAGCCGGAGCACTTGCACGATCGCGTTCCGTTGGCGTTCGTTGGGCATGCTACCGACCTCGCGTCGTGGAACGCGAAGAGGGACGCTACGCGCGTCGTATCTTCCATCTAGCCTGGCCGTTAATTCTCACAGGGCGAGCGGGGAACGCGGTCGACAGGCGGGCGAGAGGGGGGCAGCGTGGGAGAGGAGAGAAAAGCGGAGGGGACGCGCATGCGCTCGAGCTCATCGCGGCGTTGCGCAGGAGAGAATTTCGGCATGTCTAGCCCGCGTTTCAGAGGAAGAGTGGAAAGGGGGAGGGGAGAGGGAAAGGGGAGAGGGAATGTGGAGAGGGGAAGGGGAGAGGGAAAGTGGAGAGGGTGAGTGGAGAGGAGGTGTGTGTTGAGGGTATGCGCATGCGCAGTATGGGTGGTCACGCCGCACACCACCACCACCACCACCGGATTGAGCTCCGCCTTAAGATACTTCGCATCTAAAAACGACACTCAACCACACTTATCTGCCCTGACCCCATGTCGGATCAAGAAGATGCCCTCATCCCCCCCCCCCGAAAAGATTTATGCCTACGCCACTGACCCAACCCAACCTCATTTTTTGTTGAATTTGATAAACTACGGGGGCTGGGGGGGAGAGCTATTTTGCTATTAATTCACTCACGCGTATACATACTCATCTAGTCTGATTGCCACTCTTATGTCCCTTTTTCGCCTGGCCACCTAACATATTCTTTGTGGATTCGGGTCCATCTTTAATCCCACTTTAACGCTTTTTCGTTTACATCTCCAGGATATTTTACCTGATTCGTCACCGTCACTTCTGAAAAGAACGATGTCGTCCGCAAAACGAAAGTAGCTAAGATATTCTCCTTTATTTTCTTTTTCCTATTTTATTTCAATTCTTTAAATACCTATTTTGAATGTGTCATGAATAAGATTGAATAGATTGTAACTCTTGGCCAGACCCAATTGTCCATCAGGATTCTCTTGCCTTTCTTGAGGAATACCATGGCTGTGTGATCGTTTTAGATGTTGGCTATGGTCTCTATAGATGCTTAGGCATTCTTTTATGGCATAATGTTTCCCGAACTGCTGGCGTGTGTTCATATGTGTGAATAAATTTGTGTTTATCACCATGCAAATGCGTTGCTCCTTCATTACCCAGGTGCATGCGTAGTTGGTGCAGTAGGGCTTTTATACTTTTAGTTGTGTTGGAGACAATATCAACTTTCCTTTTCGGTCTTGCACGGTTCCACAGAATTCTGGGTCTCAATGGCACACTAAGACCCCAGTGGAGCTGTCGTTGTAATTACGAAGTATTTTCCGCACACGGCGCAAATAGTAGTGGATGAATGCCGTTGGGCCGCGAATAGGCTATTTTGGCACTGCTGACTTATAGTGCAGTAACTGCAGTAGTACCGTGGTCGACACGCAGCCGTTTTGCTTTAAAATGCGCGTATCAGCCTTTCTAGTCAAGTTACTGTACGCATCGGGCAACTACCGCCGCTGTCTCCATCTAAACTAGCTACATGGAGGCAACGACGGTACAGTATTACCGTACTTACCGCACGGTAAACCACCACTGCTAAAACACCATAATAACGTGTGCAAACGGTCACACCGGCGGCTTCCCGACGCCGGCGGAGCAGACATCACGCCGGCATCGGGCAGCTTACATAGGCCCAATTACGGCTTGCCGTCATCGGCTGAATAACGGCAGGTGCGTCTCGGACCGACGCTAGCTAGCCCACATAGGCCTAACGCCGGCAAGGCTAGATCTGCTTAACGCCAGCTAGTCGACACCCGGTCGATGTGGGTGAAAGCAGCGCGTGCGTGATTTGCCGATGTTGGGCCAATATTGCTGCCGACATTTGCCGACGTTGGGCCGAGATCGCTATAATGCCGGCGTGCTGCCTGGGTTTATTGCATATACACTAAAACTAATGATGCGCACATAGAAATCGGCGAATCTTGTAAGGCAATTTTCGACCACTCGTAAATTTCCAGGAGTCCCGTTTTTTGACAATCCCAAATCTGCTGAAGGCTTCATCACTCTTCAATTTGTCTCTTGTAATTCGTTTGTATGAGGGCCCCTAAACCAAATAGGACACTTTTTTAACATCTCAATCAAGCACGAGAATCGATTTCAGAATGTTAACACGCTCAAAAATACCAAAAGCGGCAGCGCTACGCGCAGCGGGCGCGTCAGAGTATAAAAAAACTGTCGCCTGTTCCTCTCCGAACCTTTAGGATATCCCTAGCGCTGGCATTGACGTCGCCATTGTGATTAGGTGACGTCGCCTGGGAAGCGGGCAGTCTTGAATTGGTCCTCGAAGCGGCAGCATGGCGGTGTTCCATGCAGACGTAGCCCACCGCCGGAGACGCGGCCTCATGGACAGACTGTGAGCCTTCCAGTGTGCGCGTAGAGCCAGCGATTTGTCATTCGGAGACGCGCACGTACTGCTGAGAGTTCCCAGGCCATGGATGCGCGATAGGGAAAACCCTATGGAAGTTTACTACAACCAAATGTTCTTTTGAAGGTATCGTTTCTCAAAAGAGACGGTCCGAGCGCTACTCGCGTTTCTGCCATTTGAAGCGAGCGGCTGCAAAAGTGGGCTGCCGCTGACACCACTGCTGCAACCGCTGGTCACCTTACGGTTTTACTCCGCTGGAACGTTTCAAGTTGTGGCTGAAGATTTGGTGAACGTGTCACAAGCAACCGCTTGTCGCACCGTGGACAAAGCGACACGGCCTATCACGAAACATCTCTTTCGAGAAGTTGTACGCTTCCCAACTGCCTCCGAACTGCCCAGAGTGATGACTGACTTTAACGAAATGGCTGACTCTCCCGGAGTTACAGGTTGTATGGACTGTACCCATGTGACAATCAAAAGCGCCGGTGGTGAAGACGCTGAAGTATACCGCAACCGCAAAGGAGTCTTTTCCGTGAATCTTCAGGTAAGCGCATTGTTTTATCGTTGCAAAGGCATTCGTTGCAAAACTGCGCAAGAGTATTACGAGAACGGAATGTGTTCTTGCAAAGTCAATTCTCCTAAAAAACGTTTTTTGTGCTGGGCAGTATCGTTTTGGCGATTCATTGCATGCACGTCTTCGTGACACTGTGCGACGCGGCGTTCCGGGTTTACTCGGTGGCTCGGACGCGCAAGGCGTCCGAACCACCGAGTAAACACGATACGTTGTAAAGTTCGGATTGCACAAACAATTATAAGGCAATGCGTACCGTGTTTTCACAGTCGACATTTCAGAAGGAGGTTGCTTCGATTGCAAACGTAAAATGTGTAGTGCGCCTGTTGTCACACTTATTTAAATTCATTAGCCGGGCTTACTTTTACAAAGAGTGTGTGGCTTTCGTGTGATTTATTGAGCCTGCTCATATCTGTGATGTTTATTTACTTATTTGTTGAACAACACTGCCTCCCTTGCTCTCTTCCACCCACGTTTTTTTTTGTACTTGACCGAAATAGAGATCAGTAGAAAACATAAAAGGAAAGAACACAAGTAGAAATTGAAACACATGACATAGCAATGTGTTCATTAATTACCAAGGTAATAACTGATCTGACTGCTAAGTTTTACTATTTATATGCGTGCAACTGAATCGAGCTTGCTCACTGAAGTTCAAATTGAAATTGTTCTGAACGTGCGACGGCGTACAGTTATTTATTATATCAAATTTCCGATAGTTAGCGTTTCCAAATGTTCCGCCGTTGTGTTTGCTTTGACAAGGGAGGCTGCTACTTGCGCTTGTTGCTTTGTCTTGCATTTGCACGATATTCATGCAGGTTGTGGCGGGCCCACATCTACACTTCTTCAACGCTGTGGCAAGCTGGCCGGGTTCTGTACGTGACAGTCGAATATTTGTTAACTCTCGTTTACGAGTTCTTTATGAAGAGCTCAGAGTGCCAGGAGTTCTTCTGGGAGACATGGTTTATGCCTGTTTCCCATTCCTAATGGCGCCTCTTGCAGACCCAGGTACAGAAGACACACCAGAACGAAGGCATGCAACTATTTTGGATCTGTTCATGATGCAAAGCTGTTAACTGTAAAGTAAAAACGCATTTCTTAGATGCATCACTAAATACACCTGCATTATACGCAAAATTACATCAGCAAATGCACAACACGTGCATGCTAATTTGAATGCAGCTTGCCGTCTACAGTCCTACAGCACGTGAGGTTAACTGCACTGTTTTTTTTTATCCCAGGTACAAGGCGCGAATCAAGACGCGGAACTCAGTTGAACGGGCTTTCGGAGTTTGGAAACGACGGTTCCCATGTTTGGACATGAAATTGCAGCACAAGCCAGAGAGAGCTGCACGCGTCATTACTGCTTGTGCTGCCCTACATAATTTGGTATTGTCACGAGGAGAACCGGAGCCGCTAGACACGCCAGCACTTCGTGCCTCAACCATTCGATGCAGGCGCATGGGGCGAAACACATGTGAAGAACATTTGCCACCTGTTAAAAGTCTCGGAGTCAATCTGTCCGGTATGCGAGCACGGCAGCAACTCATTGGGAGAAGCTTTTCTTGAACTGTGATGTGAAGAGACACATTGCTGCTTCTATTTGAAGTATTTATAACCTTAACAAATGAATTGAAGGTTTAAGAGACTTGACTGTTGGGCTAGTTGTTGTTTAGACATGGGAACCATCGGTAAAAGCGCAACACCACACAGCACAAGAGAACACCAGATGAGCACATCTCGTCTGGTCTTGTGTTGGAGCACATCTCGTCTGGCCTGGTGTCATCGGTTGTGTTGTGTAGTGTTGCGCTTTCAACGATGGTTCCCATGAATTGAAGGTGTGCAGCACCAAACCTTGAGTACTACCGCTGTGTGGGAAAGAAGTCATGTGGTATACATAACACCCAATCTTCAGGCAGTGCGCCTATACAGTAATCACATTTCAGAGCACTGTTTATATTCTCGCAGAATGTGTGTGCTGCAATAAACATTTCACGCATCGGTCTTTCTAAATATTTCAAAAAACCTGTCGTGTGTGTTTATTCTGAAAGAAGTTTCTGCAGCTTCTTCTGCTCTATTTGTTTCTGCAATTGCAGAATCTCCATTTCTGCTTTATGTTTTTCCTGTCGTTTCTTCATCACGTCGTCATGATCTTCTTGCAATAGCTCCATTCGGCGATCATGCTCTTCCGGCATCAAGGCTATGCGACCTCTGTTTTCTTCAGCAAGTACCTTCTCAAAGAACGCCAACAGGCCCCTTGGCAGTTTTGCAGTTTCCCCAGCGTTCTGGAGGGCCACAGTCGGAACACAGCCGATTCCATGAGAGTCATTGTTGTCGGGAGCATTTGATGGCTGGCTTAACGTTTCGCTGACGGCGCATGTACCAGTCACTCCATTTCGATCATTTGCATCTGAAGCTTGTGCCGCAGTTATGTCTTCCACGCTTTCAGGAGGGGTTGCATTATCCGAGGCTCTCCCTTCAGGACAACTTTGCTCTTCTGCAAAGAAGTAATATTTTTTTAATATAGTCATTAAACTGCATGTGTGTCACAGTTTTAATTCCTTACTTTTTAAGTGTTACTGTAGCACAGAATCTTATTTCGCACTATCTACGTCTCAAATCTGTTTTTGCCCAACAGTGAATCTTCCTGAAAATCAGTTAGTAGAAACTGTCACATTTCTCTGAATGTTATGTTTCCATAAATAAAATCCCCGATATAGACCATATTATCTATTTTTTTGGGCAGCATAAAAAAAACTTCCAACGCGTGAATGTTCGTAAAACTTATTTTAAATAAAAATCCAACCACCGTTCTATAGGGAAAACTTTGTCCTAAATTATTTTCAAAAGAAAGGATTTTTCATAGCGCATTTTACGAGCCATGGTTTTGAGCTTTCCGAAAATATTCACATGCGGCTTGCAGTATTGAACAGCGTTTAAATATATATATATATATATATATATATATATATATATATATATATATATATATATATATATATATTGCACAAAAAGCCCTGCATCAATTTTTTTACATGACCTCTCACTAGTTAAACAGCACTTGTTACCACGCTGCGCATATATTACAACACTAGCCTCCTGCTAGTGTTCGTTGTGGACTCCTGCACAAGTGCAACACCACAACGAAACTTCGACATTTAGATAGTTTACGCGCACCTTTCACCGGGACTTTTTTTCTACGCCACACGTTTTCCAAGCTTATTTCTCCTTGCTATCATATCCTCCGGAGACACGAGTAAATTTGTGGCCACACAGGTGAAATCAAAACACGTCTTTGAAATGCACACAATTACTTTTTTGCACTAGAATAAAGTGCGGCCGTACGGCAAACCGTTTTCGCACACTAGTGTGCGCATTATAAGGCACATTGGGTCTTAGTTCACAGGAAACGAACAGCACTCGCATACAACAAATTTTCGTATCTGCTATGTTTTGTGAAACTGCTTGTAGCAGTCTCGCGCAGATGTGATGCAAAGGAAGGTATTGCACGTGGTGCACCGGAACTTTCCTCGTTGAAAACATCCTGGATTTCGGCACCTCGAGGAGGATCCCTGGTTCACAACCTCTGGCATGTGGCTTGCTTGCGCGGTTCTTCTCGGCGTAGGAGGCAGGGGCACGACCTTGGCTTTCAGCAGCTTCCGTGGTGGCTCATCGTCAAATGCTGCACCACACCTGTCTTTCGACAATAGGTAGTGAGCCGGGGACATTTTAAATTCGAGCAGCCCAAGAATCTTTTTTTCGTCGGTCAAGAAGCGCCAAATCATCTTTGTATTGCAACTAGGAGTTGACCGCTGCAAGATCAGCAATGAATATTATCGTCCGGACTGATCACTTCTTCGTGTGCGGTGTAATGGGGTACAGGCTTAACATCCGGTCGGCCATGGCAACCACGCCCATGTTGCGGTTGTACTCCTCAACAACGGCAGGCCGGGGTACGTCTTCGTAGACTTTCTCTGTTTTGGACCATCTCCGGCACGCTCCAAATGGTTCGTCACCGATATGATTCGAAGCAAATGTAACGGCCTTGTTGTCTATCCATTAAACTAGGCATGTGCTTGAGAAAACATTCACTATTTGGGAACTCGCTCCCCTACTTTGCTAGGCAAGTGTCTTGTCGTCCTCGAATTTCGCTCTCTTTGGCAACCGGTTTTTCGTGATCGTGCTCGCACCACGCAGATTCATTTTCCCTAGTTGTTCAATGAGCGGCAGGGTCGTGAAATACCGGTCGAAAAAGAATTGTGTCCCCGGAGGCAGTGTTGTCGCGAACAGTTAGACTACATTTGGCCCCAGCCGAAGGTCTGGGCTATTCTCAACCTTCATGAAAGATTTGCCCTGGTAAATGTCGAAATCCAGGACAAGTCTACTGGGGCTGCCCCGTGACCAGTAGAGGTGCATCTGTGGGTACCATAGACAACTCATCATGAGGGTAGCGCCTAAGAAATTTTGCATTTCAGACGACGAAGAATTTAGCATTTTCCCCGTCTTCTGGTGAAACGCCATAGCAGTCTTTTCCTGCATAGTGTCGAAGGCGGCATCTGAAAGGTACTGTCCAAAATAGTCACTTGGCCGCCACTGCTGCCTCCGTTCCGGTAACGTATCCGGTGGACATCGCACATTACAGATTGCAGAATGAAATGACACGCCCGTTCTCCATGTAGCATATAGTGAACTCTAGTTTACTATAATGTAGCACCTAGAGAGCGTGAACTGCTAGGTGCCTGCTCTTCGTCTTCCTCACTGGAGGAATCTACAAAGAAAACTCCGCATTAGTTACAAGAAATCGTTCACATATCGTCGAAAAAATGGGTGCCTTGCCTACCGTCCGAGAACGGGGAAGTACGTTCGGTGTCAGGGGCAACGAAGGAGGGGTCGTCGACCTCATCGTCACTCAATTCCAGGTCCGAGGTGTCGTTATTGGTTATTGCCTCGAGAACACGTTGCGCTTCTATGTCCCTGGTTCCTAGGTGAAACAAACGCCAAAGCTTTATGCCAACAAATAGTAACCAATCGCATCAGATTCGCAAATGTACGCAGGCAAAAGCACCCAGTGAGACCGAGTGTACATTAATGCGCACATTTGAAGAGAACAGTTCGTAGTAACCAAAGTACTCGCGTTTAAGGTTATATGACACGCGGAAATTATTCCTGATCACTTCCCAAGTAGAAAAAAGAAACAATTAGGAATACGACTCGATGAGCCTTGAGTAATTTTTGACTTAATTGGAAGTCGTGAGTATAACGTAGATGTCGCGAATGCCGCCGTGTTTGAATGCGGCAAAACGTGACTTCCTCTGTAGTCTGCTTCTTGTATTGCTGATCAGATGACACCACGTGATAGAGAATGCGATCGCACCGCAAACGTTGGCATTACTAGTGGCGCGATATTCAAAGCCCGCAAAAGAACAAATGTGCATTTTAATGCACACGGTGTCTGAAGAGGTATACATAAAACACACATTGCACTGAGTCTTACCAACTATACTGAGCTTTGTACAACGCGCCTTTACCTCTAGATGCCACCTAAGTTGCAGCAGATGACTGTTGCAACTTAGGTTGCAAAATCCAGCTTTCATTTGTAATACAATAGCGAGCAGGGCAGGAGGCGCAACGAGCCTTCGCACCCGAGAATACGGAAGCCATCCGCTACCGCTGTCATGGATTTAGCGGTAAGCATACGTTCGTCGGAGCGCGTAAGTCACTAAGTGCCGTCCTGCAAGTCTACAAATGTGCGACATTCCTCTGACTAATTATTTAAATAGACAATTGCTGAAAACCGTAGGCTCGCTACGCAAGATGACCGAACTTATGCAAATTTTTACTTTTTGCTCACAACCCAGTTCAACTATACTTACTTGCCATGATTATTAGAGCGACAAGTGTGAAGTCTTCTGAAATGCGCCGCCGTTGTTGCAGCGAAGCACGCAAAATACACTCTGGTGGCGACAAACAGGGTCTTCTCGAATATTCTTCGACGGTTATCGCTCGAACGGTCGCTTTCTGCCGGCAAGGTGATAGAGTCCACGGAGACAATTCCTTTCCCGGGATCGCACGGAGGAACTGATGTTGAGAGATTGGATGCAAAGCGCGCTTTTATTCATGAGCACATGCCGCCTTTCGCTGAAAGCCCGCAGACACCTGGGCTGTCTCCTCCTCTCTCTCCTCCATAGCGCCATCTCTGCGACAGTAGTTCTGTCCCTCCACAAGCCACGTACTCAAGATGGTGCAGCTAAAACCTTTAGGTTGAGCAACGTTGTCCGCGGTCGTGATAGACGACGTGGACACAAAACACGGCCTCCAGAGGAAGAGCAGTGCTTTGTAGCACCTGTAAATTTACCACAGAGCAGCAAGTAGCGGTAGTGGGGTGTCTTCGCAAGCGCCTGACGCGTGTGCGTTTTTTTTCTTTTTTTTAACTTTTTATGGGCATAACGCGCGCGGCGATACCGAGCGATTCTGGCTGAAGTCAGCAGAAGCACTCGCCTTTGTCTCCTGCGAAGCTCTGTTTAAAATGTCATCGGTTATTGAAAGCTCTCGTACGCGATGTGTGCAGTGCTTTGTACCATATGCGCGCTGCTTGACTCAATAAGACGACATGTATATTGATTATTGTTTTTAGCGGGAGCGATACAAAACCGTTGCTTACACTCAACGAAACAATTTTGCCTTACTGAAAGGCCTCCGTATTATAGACAAACAAGCGTGACGTATAATTCGGTCTGCGACGATTCTGTCTGCACATGACAAAGCACCTGCGTTCAAGTTCAACAAGCAAGAGCGTGCATCCTTGCTTTTGAGAGAGCCGCGCGAGCTCCCTTCATGGAAGCTTCTATAGGGAGCTTCTAAGGTCACAGGTTCACATGCCTCACCACGAACTGTCTTGGTGCGCGAGGGTAACCGTTGGGTAGATTTGAAGAGTACGCAAAACCTAAACTGAGGTGCTTGTTTGTAGCCAAGCAAAACTGCAGTGATAATATCGATAAAACTTTTATTTATTACACAATGGACAATGTGATTTTCAATAAACTCAAACAGGGGTGTTTTGGAGGCAGAACATTACCTGACGAAGCACTAGTTTATTTACCACAAGGGCTAACTCGAAGCAGGCCGTTGATCGCAGACCGCTTTCTTCTTCTTTTTCTCCTCTTCGAGCCCCGTGCCCACTGCCTTCATGACATTCACTCCCAGGCATTTATGGATGTATCCTGGCTATCTAAGGGCAGCTGTACACAGAAGGCTCATGGTACTGTTTGAGCCGAGAGAGGCGCACGATTTCTTTTCCACGACGACGTTTGTCTGCAGATGCGTCCAGTGACTCTACGAGGTAGTTGACCTGCGATGTTTGTTCTACTATCAGACAGGTGCTGCGCTACCTCTAAGAAAGCTTATGGGAGAGTCCCAGAAGAGTAGACGGAACCCATAATCACACAAATGAGATAGGATCAAAGCACGTAGGCGTAGGCGTAGGCGAGATAGGATCAAAGCACGAAGAAATAGAGGTGAAATTGCAGTGGTGCTCTGCGTTGCAGTGTTGTTCGCATACGTGATAATAGGCAGTATGCTATCCCAATTACAGTGGTCATATGAAGCATAGATGGCCAGTATATCAACAGGTGTACGATAAAAATGATCTGTCATTCTATTAGTTTCCGGATGATATGCCGTGGTAGTGCGGTGTATGATGCGGCAATCTCTCAAAAACGCTGTAGTAGCTTCGGAGAGGAAAACGCGGCCGCGGTCGCTAACTCCTGAGGCGCTCCTGGCCTTAAGTTAAGGTTTTGCAGCACGAAACTTGCAACGTCTTTTGCGGTAGCAGAAGTTAACGCAGCTGTTTCGGCGCACCGCGTAAGGTTTTCGATAGCTACAATAACCCATCGGTTACCGCTTGGAGTGCAGAGAAGCGGACCTTCGAGGTCGATTCCAATGCTATCGAAAGCTCGGGCGCGACATGGTAACGGTCGCAAGGTACCGTTGGTATGGTGAGCAAGCGTCATGTGTTGTTGGCACATAGGGCACGACCTGATGTAACGGCCAACGAAACGGTACAAACCGCGCCAGTAGTAGCGAAGCTGCAAGTAAGTGTATGTCATAAACACGCCGGCGTGGCCGCATTGCGGGTCATCGTGGAACATGACGCAGATATGAGAGCGGAAGTGTCGGGGAAAAACAAGGAACCAATTACTGCCAATCGAGTAGTAGTTGGGACTGTAAAGCAGGCTATCCCGAACATTGAAGTTGTGTGCTTGGCGGCGAAGCATCCGGTTTGAGAGAAAGTCCAACATCGAAGAGATCCAAGGGTCTTTGCGTCGCTCCGTATGCCTGTCAAAATATTGATAGCCAAGGCACCGCTCACGGAAATTGACGAGCAAACAGGCTCCGACGCCGCGGCGAGCGGGATAGGGCATCGACGTCGGAATGCTTCGAGCCATAACGGCCAACAATGCGGGTGTCGAATTCCTGTAAGCGTAATGCCCAACCAGCGAGCCGACTATTTGGATCTTTTAGCGAAGATAACCAGCATAGCGTATGATGGTCTGTCACAGTATGAAAATGACTTCTATATATTTACGGGCGAATTATTCCAATTGCTGAATTAATGGCGAGGTACTCTTTTTCAGTACGAAGTAGTACTTCTTGGCTCTGATGAGAGTGTGGCTGGCATAGGCAATGATGCACTCGTCAAAGCCATCCTTGCGAATGGGCAAGTACAGCACCTAGCACGGTGTCATTAGCGTATATATGAATCTATGCTGGAGCCCACGGATCGAAATGTCGTAGAATTTGAGGCGTAGGGAGAAGGCGTTGGAGTTCTTGAAATGTATCGCCGGATGCCTGCGACCAGGATCAATGATCAGAACTGCCAGCAAGAAGGTTGGTCAAGGGAGCGATAACGGAGGCAAAATTGCGGACTTAGCGTCGGAAATAGGAAGATAAGCCTATGAAGCTTTGGAGCTCTTTGATGGCAGTTGGTTTCGAGAACGCACCAACTGACTAAATTTCGTAGGGTCCGGTAGGATACCGTCCTTTGAAGCTACATGACCGAGGATGATAAGCTTGCGAGCACCGCAAAAGCATTTCTGCGAGTTAAGTTGAACTCCCGCCGTGGAAAGGCACGTGCAGACTCGATCGAGGCGACTGGGTTGGGACGCAAAGTCGCTAGAAAATATGAGAATATGATCTAAATATCAAAGGTAGGCGTTTCATTCTAGACCTCGGAGAATAGTAGCCATCATTCTTTTGAAAGTGGCAAGCGCGTTGCGGAGGTCGAAGGGCATAATGGTGAACTGATATAGTCCATCAGGTGTTACAAAGACTGTATTCGGGTGGTCGACCTCTGCCATGGAGCGCAATTGCAAAGAAGAAGAGAACTCTGCGCCCTGAAGGCAGTCCAAGGCATCATCGACACGGGGTAGAGGGTAGACGTGTTTGCGCGTTATTTTGTATAGTCGGCGGTAGTCCACGCAGAACGTGATGGACCCGTCTTTTTCGCTGACGAGGACTACCGGTGAAGCTGACGCGGACTACTGGTGAAATATAGAACATCGTTGGTTCTATATATGTGACTGAAACCGCAGGGAACGACGACAGATTTTAATCAAGTAGCTCATGATGTCCTAATGCGACAAGCCGCCGCTCCAACTTTCATAATGGAATTTCGCGGCCCCACTTAAAGACTTCCCCTTCAAGTGCTACATGCCTTTTCTCGAATGCTGGTGCGGAATACAACTTTGAGATTGAATTGCTTGTGAAGAGAAAAGAAGTGCGTTTGGGTCACCAAGAAATGTTTTGATGTCGGCTGCCTTCTTGACTTAAAAAATGTTTTGTATTTTAAAGAACTATTTAATAATGGAGGCTGTAGAAGCCATTCAACGCAATAATATGTTCTTGTGTACCCGTGATATGACAACTAATATATATATAGTGACAGAGCTATATTTTGTATGCAGATGACACGAGCCTCCTATTTAAAAGCAGCTACATACAGTACCATACCCTTTTTATCAATAAAACAACGGAAAAGTTTGCTGCGTAAAGCGCTAGAAACTTCTTAGTAAATTCCGGAAAAAAAAAACAAAATAAAAAAGGCATTGTTCCATGTGCGTCAGAGTTTCTTCAAAACAGAACATGCCAAATGTTTGAAGAGTGCAATATATAAATGAATACGGTCAACACGTTATGAATGTTTTTTAACGAGAACATCTGCTGGGACGCTCACCTCAGCTAGCTCATGTTTTGGTATTTAGTTATGCGCGTATGCATGCTATCAAAGTTCGCTCATAGCTTCCTATACCGGTAAAATTAAGTATCCCTTCCACGCATTTCTCGTAATATCTTAACTACTGTTTCCTGGTATGGGCAAATACCTCGTTATTTAGTCTTAACAAACTACGCTTTCTATAAAGAGAACTTTGCGTCATATAACCAACGCAGGTCATATTACACACACTGAGGAATTTTTTACGTCAGTTAAAGAATACTATTCCAAGCCCTACACATCCCAAGTATTTTTACTGGAGCGCGTTTATGCTTGAGGTTGGCCGTCTGTCGTAGACAGGAAATTATCATCGTCATTAACCACCACGCACTCTCTTCATTGTCGTCTTCTGCTTCGCTCCCAGAACATTTCGAATTTCTTTCGAAATCAAATAACAAAAGAGCACTGTTTGGCTTTCTCAGACATAAGAAACTAATTCCTCAATCAGTAAATATTGGATCCATAATTTTAACGCCACATGAATTGACGCAGTCATTGGAGAGCATAGCGCAAGGTTTGGAAAAGCGTTTTCCGACAAAGGTTCATCCCCCTTCATTAATGCCGAAATCAGGTGATAGTATTGTAAATAGTATAGTATAGTAAATATATAGATAAATAGTATAGTAAATATCGATGGAGGAATTATCAGAGGTGATAAGGAAACTTCGCGCTGCTGCTCCAGGCCCCGATGGAGTCACTTCCGCAATGCTAAAAATTTTATTCAAAGAGTCACGGGAAGATGTCCTTAATATAATAAATAATTCCATAAAAGAAGCTTGGATTCCAACTGAATAGAAAATCGCCAAAATTATACCTGTTCTTACTTAAAAAACCAGGAGAAGGATATGTTTTAGACAATATTACGCCAATTGCATTAACGTTAAATTTTGTCAAGTTAATAGAAAGAGCATTGCTCATTCGGATATTGAAGTTTGTGGACGGAGAAATGATCCTTCGCCCATGTCAAATTGGATTCAGGCAGGGATGTTCAATATGGCAAGCACATATTGACCTCGAAAGTCGGATACTACTGGCGCGACAAGGACAGTATGCAGCTTTAGTTACTCTGGACATCACAAAAGCGTACGATAGTGTTGAACGCAGTGTATTAATTAGTCGTCTAAGAGAAATCAACTTCCCGCATTATTTGGAAGCGTGGATGACGGAATTTCTAGGTAACAGAAGATTTGATTGTTCTCATAACGGAGTTTCATAAAGTACTTATAAACAGGCGAAAGGAGTACCCCAAGGAGCTGTTCTGTCGCCGGTATTATTCAATATTTTATTAAGCTCGATCCCATGTACAGACAACGTACACACGTACGTCTATGCGGATGACATATCGTTCTTTTCAGCAGCTAATGACATTCACGCTCTCTATCAAAACCTGCAAATGTACTTATCTGTAATAGAACATTGGCTTGACGCTATTCATCTCTTTCTAATCGTGAGTAAGTGTGCGATACTAGTATTCCCTCTAAAAGATTCAGTTCATATATCTCTTTCATACAAATTTGACATCATTCCACAAGTTCAAGATATTAAATATTTGGGAGTGATATATGACAGCTCTCTCGTTTTGGCGAAACCACATAGAATATATCGCAGCGAAGGGTGTTGGGGCAGTTGGTATCCTACGGAGAATAAGCAACAGGAGATCAGGAATGCGAAGAGCCACGTTATTGTCAATATACCGCATGTATGTAAGACCGGTTCTAGAATTCGGGAGCGTTTTATACTCCGGGGCACCTGCCTATAAGCTTCGTCCCCTTGTTCTTCTGGAGAAGCAAGCACTGCGCATGTGCTTCAGGGCTACCTAAATTTGTAGCGAATAATGTTTTGCATATGGAAGCTAGAATTCCCTCACTTGTCACTAGATTTAGAATATTGGCAGTACAAACATATTTAGGAGCATTTGAATCCCCATTAAGGCGTAACCAAATAGTTTTCATTGCGCAACCTGGTTTATTTTTTTATTGTCATCGGCCTAGATTTCACACACCTCAAGTAAAAATTTGTACAATCTTTCCTCGATCCACTGTCAGTCGAAATAAGGGAGGTTATTCCGATTTGTAAGGCGACAAATTCTCTTTAAATCTACTTTGATGACATTTTCCCTAATACTGCAAAACACCTACCAAGCCACATGTTAAGAGCTACCCTATCTACTTTGATGACATTTTCCCTAATACTGCAAAACACCTACCGAGCCACATGTTAAGAGCTACCCTACAGGACTACCTGTTCAGAATGCAAGCAAACGTAGTCATTGCGGCGGACGCAACGCAGAGATATGAAAAGAGTGGCATCGGTATATACTGCCCTGCTCTCGACTGGTCCTTTTCGCTCCGAATTCCAGATTACACACCCATCTTTACTGCAGAATTTTTAGCGATAGTCATGGCCCTTCGTAAACTGCCCACATCAATAAATTCCGCAGTAATAATAACGAACTCTTTATCAGTGGGGCTCTTCGATTTTCGGACTTCTGGCAGTTCTCTGGCAGCCAGAGATAGCCAGAGGGTCAGCCAGCAAGTTCCGGTCGGGACAGGAAGCAGCGTCTTGGTCACGTGTGTGGGAAGCCCGAGACAACCCGAAGCTGCCCCAAGATTACAAAATCGAACGCTGGGACAGCCAGCGTAAACGTAAACAAACGCTACCGCCGTGGCAGCAAACGAAACTTTGCGCCGCGTGCGCGTTGGTTTTTCTGCATTGCCCGCTTGAAAATATGTGGATAGGTTTGCTGAAGAGCTGAAGTGATATTCTCGAGCATACGGATTTGGGATACGATCACGTACGCTCGCAAAATCGTGCGCAACTCGCCTCGTCCGCGAACAAAACAGCCAGCTGGCGCACGGCGCCACGAAAGCGATGCAAGGTGAGCTACCGCGCCGCTGACGGCTTAACCAGCTCACGTCTGCTTAGTACGTGTAACAGTCACGGCACAACACGACGCGAAAATCTCGCGAAAGTGATCGTGTCCCCAAAAGAGCTCGAGGATCTATCGCGTACTACGTCGCACACACGCGTTGACCAGCTTGCATTTTGTCATAACTTGAGACATGCGGCGGTATGGGTACCACGAGTGCGCGTTATATCTAAAATAAACTTATGTGTGACGCGTCTTCGACTCGTTTTGGCAGATGTTGCCTGAGCCTCTTTTCCAGTCCTAAGTGGCACTCCAAAAATCTCATGTAGCTCAGCTTTTGTTTGAGCTACTAGGTGATAACCGCGTACATACTGCATGGAATTATTACTAAGAGGTGGAAAAAGACAAAGCCGACGATGAAATAAGCAACAGAAGGATGTATACATTTCTGAATTCATCTTCGTTTTTTCACATCGACGCGTCGTAGCATAACATAATACCATACCTCATATACTGGCCCGTAGATCGAAGTACGCTCGCACGCCGTTTGCGACCAACGAGGATCACACAAAAAACAGTGTCGCGATCGCTTTTATTCGATCAGTGCATTTTATCAACATCGAAGACCTAGTTGAAATAGTTAAGTTCTGACGGGGTTCACGCACGCAAACATACGACGGAGCGAAATAGGTAGTTCGATCACAATCGTCTCAGCTAAATGCACATAAAGCACACACGACACCACAATCGAATACTACTACGAAAAAATAAACTCGAAAGGGGTCTCCATGCGTTCGTACGAATGTGTACATAACTTTTGGGACATGTGCACGACGCAGTTAGAATGGTTAGAACGCCACAGTTCGCCGCGTTGTTCACGGAAGGAAACTTCACGGGACACGTAAGAAAAGCAATAAACATTAGCTCCAAATGCTCGCCGCCACTCGTAATCGCGCCATCTCGCACGGCGGAACGGCGCCGAGCGGCCCGAGCGTAAGGACAAGCAAAGGTGTAGTCCGCAAGCGCCCGCATTGCAATCCGTCGAGTCCTCACAAAGATGGCGGCGAGCGCTTATCGTCTCTTTTCGGCGTCTGCTAGCCCGAAACCTTCCAGAGAGCTTCCACGACTAAATTGTCCTGGAAGGTTCTGGCGACCCTCGGGCTCCCCGCGGGTCGCCAGAACCGTCCAACCCGAGAAAAACGAACGCCAACCGGAAGTGCACCGCGGGGGGGTCGGAGCAACCCGAGAAAAACGAGCGCGCTCTGGCTGGCTCTGGCAGCCCGCGGGTAGCCAGAAGTGGAAAATCGAAGAGCCCCAGTGTGCAGTGCGTTCACGGCATCCGGTGATATGAAAATATTGAAGGAGTTCAAATCCCTAATACCTGATCACTTAACGTATGTTCGTTTGGTATGGGTACCAGGACATAGAGGTGTATTTCTAAATGAAACAGCTGAGGCATTAGCGAAAGCGGCGTTAGACGGCCCAGCTAATAATATTACCCCTACATCAGCTTTTATAGTAGCGGCTAGATATCGGAGGCAAATGATGATGCGAGAATTCAGTATACCATCTCTGAGAAATTCCCCAGACTTTAATCATCTATTGACACCCTGGAAAAGTTCAACAAGTCATAACAGAGATCTGGAAGTTATAATTACGAAGTTGCGTGGTCGTATTCCATCATTGAATTTTTATTTATATATAGCCGGTTTGGCACCACCACCCCTTTTTTCTTATTGTAGGAAAGATGAATCAATAGAACACTTTCTGATCTCTTGTCAAAAATGTTCTACATTACGAAAGAAATGTCTAGAAACGCCGTTACGCATCATGGGATTAGAGTTGACAACCTCACATCTACTGTCTCTAGGTGCACTTACCCTTGAGCACAGCAGCGGGAAAGTATGCGAGGCCATGCAAGATTTCATAGAACAATCAAAAAGATTTAAACAATAAGCAAAATACAGCAAGATTCTTTTCTACAATAATTCATATCTTATTTGATGAAAATTAATGCCAGCCACCTATTTCCCTTTCTTTTACTTACTATTCTCGCAAAATTAATTTTTACAAAATATTTTTCTCATACAAAATAAGAAATTATTCTCATTACTAGTTTTTAAATATTTTTTTCTAAGCTACCTGATTATTGGCCAATCCCCCTGAGTGGGTGTGAGCCAGCAGTACAGGATCTACATCTATATGTCCGCCCACTTCTCCGGCGTGAAATGCAATCACTCTGTTGGACATGAGAACGAGTACAGAGAGATGGAAAGAAAGAGAAATAAAATAGAGAAAGAGTTAAATGTTTGGCCAAAAGATTTCTTGGCAACGTGAAGCATAGTTGTGTATGGTATAGTATAACAAAAGGTGAGAAAGAGACAGGTGAGAGGGCAAAAGCATAGGCAAGCCAGGACCAGCTGGTCCCCACGAGCTCTGCTGGCACCTAGTCATGCGTGGCTTAGTGCAAACTGCGCTTATTTGTTATGTATTAGATACAATAAAAACGCGAATAATTGCCACAACACGTTTTTAAACATATCATCTCTGAGAAATAATACTATCCTATATCGTTTTCACTAAAACAAAGTTTGGCGTGTTCTGTTTCGCACTGAAGATACATTAGAATGCTGTGCCTACTGTAAAAACTGCGCGAAAAACGTGGACAAAGGGAGAAACGGACGACACAAGCGCATACTAACAACTGAAAGTTTATTGAAAAACACAGAATATGAAGAGCAAATAAACCACGTGTGCAAGGTTCTGGAATATTACCCCTACATCAGCTTTTATAGTAGCGGCTAGATATCGGAGGAAATGATGATGCGAGAATTCAGTATACCATCTCTGTGAAATTCCCCAGACTTTAATCATCTATTGACACCCTGCAAAAGTTCAACAAGTCATAACAGAGATCTGGAAGTTATAATTACGAAGTTGCGTGGTCGTATTCCATCATTGAATTTTTATTTATATATAGCCGGTTTGGCACCGGCTATATATAAATAAAAGCGGGCTGCACTTACAATCGCGACAGTGTAAAGACAGATTTGTAGAGGGCTGCCCTTTCATCGACAACCTGTGGTCAAGTGCAGCCCGCTTTTCCGCGGAACGAAAGTTCTAGCAAGACACAAGGAACGTACTATACGTGAGATTGTTGAAGCGTATTTTATCTTCAAAGCTGGAGATATTTGTGTTGCCAGGCCATCTGTGGCGTTGCACGAGGCGGAGATTGCGTATCTCGATGCGCACTTGTAACTGTCTGTTGTTTAACCTTGCACACGTGGTTTATTTGCTCTTCATATTCTGTGTTTTTTCAATAAACCTTCAGTTGTTAGTATGCGCTTGTGTCGTCCGTTTCTCCCTTTGTCCACGTTTTTCGCGCAGTTTTTACAGTATGCATTACCAACTCGCCCAACAGTCTGTTCTTCTAAATGCTGTGCCTGCCACCTGGATTTTAGTCGAATATATTATTCTTCAGAAACATTTAGGTTAATTATTGCAACATACGTGACATGCGACAGCATTTCGTAATTTGGTTACTTTCTTTGCCCCTACTACTGTATAGTTATATATGTTTTGTATTTTACCGAGATGTTTCCTATTGTATTTATTGCATAAAACGGGCATTTCTTTTGAACGTTTATTCAGTGCTATTGCACCGCTATTCTCATCTGTAATCTTCATGTAATCCTTGTTTTCTTCCCCGTATCAAGAGGGGGGGGGGATTCTACTGTAAATCGATATTTACTTTCTGCCCGCTCGCCCTGGCATTGTAATACGCGAGTGAACTTGAGACACAACGCGCCGCAGCTGCGAGGCAGCCGGCGCGACGTCGCGGAAGTCGCGTCGCGTGAGGCGCATACCTCGTCATTACAGGTGGTGTTTGCGGATCGCACGGCTGCGCTCTCTCACGGCGCCCGGCGTCTTCTGTTTATGACCGCTTTCGCTGCGCTGCAGGATGCCGCCCAAGAAGCTTTTAACGCGATAGCGTTAGAGAGTTCGTTTCGCAGAAATGCCGCCATCGGTGTCGGCGTCGCTACGTCGCTTGTGAGCAAAAATTCGTCCATGACCGAATAATCAAGAAAGATGCGAATAAAATAGATAATAGAAGCTTTCGGTCCCACTAAGGATCGAAGCCGGGCCGTTTGCGTCGCAAGCAGGTGTCCTACCAGAAAGCCACGATGTTACTTGCAACTGTTTTGGGAAAAAACACTACATAAATGCCATGTACTGGAAGGAGTCTCCTTCACGCATTTTGTTCGACATGTGTCACGACGAAAATAAGGCCATTCAGCAATTTGTAGGCGCATTGGCGAGGTCGTCAAACTACGTTTTTTTGCGCGACGCCATGCTTCGAAAAAAGCCGGTATAGTGAAGCCATCGCCGCTAAAAACACACACGAACTGTCAAACAGCTTTAAAAATGGACAACTATGTTCATCTAGCGGAAAACATATCAAGCAAGAGGAGGCGTGGATCAAGCAAACAGGAAACATTAGATAATGTGCTGCCATCTGTGAGGCCTTGTGAGAAATATGTCTCAACTCTAGCACCAGGGTAGTGGTTTAGATCTAAAACCTGTGCCATTACTATAGATACATAGCGCGCGCGTGTGTGTGTGTCTGTGCGCGTGTGCTTGTGTGTGTAATAACAAACATTAATAAGTATGCACTTAGTCGTTAAAGTGCGCACTAGGGGCCGGATTTCGCTATCGCGTTCAACTCTTAAAGGCGAAGCTTAAGGGTCCCCGAATTTTTTTTTTTTTTGCCAGCGTGGTTTGCACTCAAAGAATAGAACACATGCATGTTATATTGGTACCAATATTTTTTATCCATTTTTATTTAATATCGTAGGCTTCTTATGCGACAAGGAGGCCAACAATGGAGTAGACTCTCTACGACGCTGCTGTGGATCCTCGCAGCGGGTGCCACATGGGCTCCGTCTCGATCACTGTCAACGACGCCACCCCGTCCACATACATCTAGGCTTGCAGAATGGTGTCTTGAAGGGCCAGTTGCTACATGATACCGCGAGGAAACAGTCCCAAAAGAGAGCTCTTTAGATCTTATTTTTAGTATTTACTTTCCGCTGCAATAAACTTGCGCACTGTTCTTCTTCAGCGCATGTGTTGTTTGTTCCTTCGACTTAGTCGCCTTTTCGCGCTTTTTCATCGCAGTACCATCTAGGCTTCTTGACATGAGGGTGTATCGAGCCATCGTGATTCCGGGATCGCCCCGGGTCAGAATAGTGCCGACGTTGTATATTGGTTCAAGAGAACGGTGATTTGGGGAAGTTGTTTGGTCTTCATCTTGAAACCAGCACATACACGCGAGGACGAAGACGTAAGAAGCAACGGGACAAGCACCTGTCCCTTTGTTTCTTTCATCTTCGTCCTCTTGTGTATGCACTATTTTCAAAATGAATATTGGGTCACCTGGAACGAGCGCACGAGCGACCATTACGAAAGGAACGATTCACGTGTGCTTGCCATCGTAATTTCCTGCCTCCAGATTTCTAACTTCTTGTACGACACACGAGAACAAGCTCTGACTAGCTGTAACAAGCAAGTTCTTTTTTCTTTTTTGTCATTTTCAAGTTTCCAGTTTGTTATCGACTGATTTTACGGACTAGAGTATCATTGTTCAAGGACTGTAGAGGGACCCACGAGGAGAATTGTATGGATGAAAAGCTGCATAGGCACATGGCTAATATAGAAAACAACTAATAAAGCAGTGGTAAACAGCAGCTACAGCAAACGCTCAGCTATAACAAATGTGGCGCAGAGACAGCTCGCTTTTAGTCCTCCATCCGGGTTCACACCGCGCATACAACAAATGTATATTCAACTACCATTTCGCTCAGCCTCCCGTTCTAGTTCAGTCTCTAAAGATGGTGATTACTGTCACTCCAACCCTTTGGTTGCCCAGGTTCCATCACTGTTCAGATGGTGTGTAAATTCATCACCGGAATTAAGACAATTCTGCATACAGAGTCATCGATGCGTAAGAAAACAGACCAACCTTGCAGCACGTAGACGTGCCCTTCAATCAGTAAAAATTACCGAATTTGCCATTTAGCAACTGGGTTTTTTTCGCACGAGACGGTTAAATTAAATTCCTCAGGTCATTCATTTAGGATTTATGTCCCAGTGCCGTAATGGCATACGCTGCTTGTGAATTTCAGTGTCATTTTCTAATATTGTTTACTTATTCAAGCGAAGCTTGTTATGGGTTAGAGCACGGAGTAAGATCAGACAGGAGCGCCGACTCCGCCGCCGCCCAGCGCATTCGCTCGGGACAAATATTGCAACGCAGACGCGGAGGTCTAACTCATTCCTTTGCTCGTCTCCTCTGCTTCCGTTCACGCTTTGGCACATGCTTTCTCCTCTCCTTGCGTTATCACAACGCGCAGCGTCGTCTGTCGAGGCGCATTGGAATCACTCAACGCCTTGGCTCATGAGCGCATGCGCTTACAGGCGGAGGCCTGCAACGGCGACGGCGGGGAACGGCACGCGGGGAGTAGACGACAAAACGGGTGACAAGCAGACGCAGGACCACCGCGAAGCGTGACCGTGCACCGTCGCTATAGCCACGACAGAGGAAATCCCCGCCCGCGGCACCGCTCGACGACGGAGTTTCTCCTCCGCCACTTTTCTCCATCCGTAGCACCATCTCGCGAACATGCCGTGAAGAAAGATCTGGTGTTGCACAATGTATCCCTTCCCGAGGAGCGGAGTCGGCGCTCCTGTCTTATCTTGTCTATCTCCTGTCTCCTGGCTCCTGTCTCCTGTCTATCTCCTGGCTCCTGTCTTCTCTTGTCTCCTGTCTATCCGTGAGTTTGAGATCTTGGCGACGGCGGCGACATCGTACGCCAAAAACCCTACACCGGCAAGTGCACAGATTTTTGCCCCTCGAAGGTGCACCGGTCGCATGCGTATTTGTGTGCGCCGTTTCCGAATAATTGATGCTCTGGCCGAAGACGCCGAAGAGACGCAAGGTCTTGCCGACGGCTGAGGATAGGGGGCTTCGGTAGGACTAGACCACACGCCCCCGCTTTCCTCGATCCCAGAAGGACACGTAATAAAGTCTCGTTTCTCTCTCTTTCAATCGTGAGTTTGTCGGTGACCAGCCGTTTCTGATATGGAAATCTGATTAGATATCGAGGTCACTTTTCATTTACACGTTTAAAATTTAACAGCACTTTCATTTTCTTGAGCCGTACTCTCGTGCGTTCTACTTTACTGCTGCATTCCTTTCCGGTTGTTTTGTTTTGTTTTTTGGCTTTAGCACCAATGTAATGTTTTTGGTTAAAGTCCTAGGAAGTCATCACTAACACCGCTTCTCCCTAACGTGCAATAAACATATACACAGAAATACTCACATATAGTCGAGGCGATGACACATTCCGAGATAAGCATCCTCTTGAAGCCTTTTGGGCGACACAAACACTGCACTACTTAGTTACAACTACTCTCGAACGCTATCGCACCAATGGCACTCTAATGGTTTCACGATCCGGAAGTCTAGCATCATCCTTTTACTTACTCTTCTCTTCAAGAATCGCTGGCACGATCCACACCATAAAGCACCATTACAACAGTGCATAAAAAAATTGGGGACCCTTAAGCTTCGCCTTTAAGAGGTGAACGCGATAGCGAAATTCGGCCCCTAGTGCGCACTTCAACCACTAAGTGCATACCTATTAATGTGTGTTGTTACACGCACACGCACACAGCCACACACGTGCGCGCGCTATTTATCTACAGTAATGGTACAGGTTTTCGATGTAAAGCACTTCCTTGTGCTAGATTCGAGACATATTTCTCAGAATGCCTCACAGATGGCAGCACATTACCTAATGTTTGCTGCTTTGCTTGATAAACGCCTCCTCTAGAAAGAAGGCGTTGGCTTGATATGTTTTCCGCTAGATGGACATAGTTGTCCATTTTTAAAGCTGTTTGAAAGTTCGTGTGTGTTTTTAGAGGCGACGGCTGCACTATCCCGGCTTTTATCGAAGCATAGCGTCGCGCAAAAACGTAGTTTGACGGCCTCGCCAATGAGCCTACAAATCGCCGAATGGGCTCATTTTCGTCGTGACACCTGTCGAAAAAAATGCGTTGAGGAGACTGCTTCCACTACATGGCATTTATGTAATGTTTTTTTTTTCCGGAAGGAGTCACAAGTAACATCGTGGCTTTGTGGTAGAATACCTGCTTGCCGCGCAAACGGCCCGGGTTCGATCCTGAATGTGACCGAAGATTTTTATTATTTTGTAAAGGCGTTTATTGACGGCGGGATCGACGGCGACGATGCGCAGCGACGACAGTAACGACAGAGCGCAGACTCGCAGACTCGCACGAGCAAGAGCATGAGGGGCGTGCTCTCCGAGAAGAGGCGAAGAGAGCGACCCACTAGAAGGCGCTCAAGAGGACGGCCCATTACGGCGTTCTAATGCTTCTTTACAATTACCCCGGGTACGCAAAGGGAGCCGCCCGGCGACCTAACAGCTGGTCACTATGAGCGGGTCATGGTAGGGCTTGAGGCGCTCCACGTTCACAATGTCGCGCCCTCGACGGCGCATGTCCGAAGATGGCTCAATGGGTTCAATCAGGTAGTTGACCGGGGACGTGCGTTCGACGACACGGTAGGGGCCTTCGTATTTGGGCAGCAGTTTGGAAGAGAGGCCAGTTGCAGCGGTCGGGACCGAGAGCCACACGAGCGCTCCAGGGAGGAACGTGGACTCAGAAGTGGTGGTGCCACCGCGAATGCTCTTCTGCCGCTCTTGTTCGTGCGTTGTAAAGGTCTTCGCAAGCTCGCGACATTCTTCAGCAAGCCTGGCTGTGTCCGAAATAGGCGCACATTCAGATCGATCCGGCCTGTAGGGAAGGATGGTGTCGATTGTGTGCGACGGGTGCCTGCCGTACAATAAGAAAAATGGCGAGAAACCAGTAGTGCTCTGAGAGGCGGTATTGTAGGCGTACGTGACGAAGGGCAGAATGACATCCCAATTTGTGTGATTGGCTGCGACGTACATTGAGAGCATGTCGCCGAGCGTGCGGTTAAAGCGTTCGGTGAGGCCATTCGTCTGCGGGTGGTAAGCAGTAGTTTTGTGGTGAACGACGTTGCACTCTTTGAGAATGGCTTCGACGACTTCCGACAAGAAGACACGGCCTCGATCACTGAGCAGTTCCTGGGGCGGACCGTGACGCAGCATGAATCGGTGGAGCAGGAAGGAGGCCACATCGCGCGCTGTAGCCGCTGGGAGGGCGGCGGTTTCGGCGTATCGCGTTAGATGGTCAACAGCGACGATGGCCCAGCGGTTAACAGCCGAAGTCAGAGGAAGTGGTCCATACAAATCGATGCCCACGCGCCCAAACGGACGGTTAGGGCAAGGTAATGGTTGTAGACCTGCTGGCGACACGTGCGTTGCAGGTTTTCGGCGTTGGTAATCGAGGCAGGAGCGAACGAACTTCTGCACGTAGCGGTACATCCCTCGCCAGAAGTATCGTTGTCGAATGCGGTGGTAAGTTTTAAATACCCCAGAGTGCGCGCATTGCGGGTCAGAGTGGAAGGCCTCGCATATTTCAGAACGCAGACTGCGGGGTATCACTAGTAGCCACTGGCGGCCGTCGGCGTTATAATGGCGTCGGTGCAGTAGGTCGTCACGAATGGCGAAATGGTGGGCTTGGCGACGCAACGCGCGAGTGGATGGTGTTGCCGACGGATCCGTCAGCAAGTCGATCAGCGAGGTGATCCATTTATCCTTGCGCTGTTCGGTAGCAATGGTGTGAACGTCGATTGAAGCAACAGCTATGTGAGATACTGAGCAAGGGGGTATTGTCGTCAGGCAAGGGAGAGCGCGAGAGGGCGTCGGCGTCAGCATGCTGGCGTCCGTTGCGGTACAGCACGCGGATGTCGTAGTCTTGCAGTCGAAGTGCCCAGCGGGCGAGACGGCCTGAGGGATCCTTCAATGACGACAGCCAGCATAGTGCATGATGGTCGGTGACGACATCAAATGGGCGACCATACAAATAAGGTCGAAACTTTGTAAGGGCCCAGATGATCGCCAGGCACTCTTTTCCGTGACTGTGTAATTGGTCTCGGCTCTGGTAAGCGTACGGCTTGCGTATGCCACGACATATTCGGGGAACCCTGGTTTGCGCTGCGCAAGAACAGCGCCGAGGCCTACACCGCTGGCATCCGTGTGTACCTCCGTTGGGGCCGTAGGATCGTAGTGGCGTAGTATGGGAGGAGACGTCAACAAACGACGGAGCTTTGCGAACGCGTCGTCACACTCGGACGACCATGAATTTAGGGGTCCGTTACTTCCAAGGAGCTTCGTCAGCGGCGATATGATGGTGGCGAAGTTTCGTATGAAGCGTCGAAAGTACGAACACAGTCCCACGAAACTGCGCAGTTATTTGACGGACGTAGGTTTGGGAAATTCGGCCACGGCCCGAAGCTTGGCCGGATCGGGAAGGATTCCGTCCTTGGACACGACGTAGCCGAGGATTGTCAGCTGCCGCGCTGCAAATCGGCACTTCTTCAGATTCAGTTGGAGGCCTGCGTTGCGCAAACGCGTCAAAACATGCCGCAGACGTTGGAGATGCGTGGAGAAGTCCGGGGCGAAAACGACGACGTCGTCCAGGTAACACAAGCACGTGTGCCATTTCAAGTTGCGCAGAACGGTGTCCATCATGCGCTCGAAGGTCGCGGGCGCATTACACAGACCAAACGGCATGACGTTAAACTCGTACAAGCCGTCGGGCGTGACAAAGGCTGTCTTCGGTCGAGCGTCATCCGCCATGGGTACTTGCCAGTACCCTGAGCGCAAATCAAGAGATGAAAAGAATTCGGCTCCTTGCAGACTGTCAATCGCGTCATCGATTCGCGGCAGCGGGTAAACATCCTTGCGAGTGATCTTGTTGAGCCGTCGGTAGTCCACACAGAACCGCACGGAACCGTCCTTCTTCGCAACGAGAACAACGGGAGACGCCCATGGGCTGTCCGAGGGCCGAATGACGTCGCGTCGAAGCATGTCGTCGACTTGTTCGTTAATGACCCGGCGTTCTGCTGGAGACACGCGATATGGACGTTGCCGCAGTGGTGGTTGGGCGCCAGTGTCGATGCGATGGGTAACAGCGGAAGTAACGCGGAACACCTCCACCACTTTGTAAAGGCGTTTATTGACGGCGGGATCGACGGCGACGATGCGCAGCGACGACAGTAACGACAGAGCGCAGACTCGCAGACTCTCACGAGCAAGAGCACGAGGGGCGTGCTCTCCGAGAAGAGGCGAAGAGAGCGACCCACTAGAAGGCGCTCAAGAGGACGGCCCATTACGGCGTTCTAATGCTTCTTTACAATTTATTTTATTTGCACCTTTCTCGATTTTTCGGTCACGGACGATTTTTCGCTCACAACCTATGTAGCGACGCCGACAGCGACGGCGGCATTTCTGCGAAACGAGCTCTCTAACAATATCGCGTTAAAATACCAGTACAACAATGCCCGTGGAATGAACACCGCGCTTCTGCACTGGATACTGTCCACATCATGCACAGCCGCAAGCGCATACGGAGATATTAGGCAAACTATATCGGAGGAACCTCTTGACCACGGTAAGCTCAGGTGTTTATCCACACTGTCTGCACAATCCGTGGTTTACAACTCTCCTCAGTGTGTACGTGCGTTAAATTCTTGTAAGATGTCCGCTTCAGTGAAAAGTCGAACTGCTGACGACTGGAGTAGTGACCCAAACGAATGCAGCGTTTGTAGACTAATGCCTCCCGGGGACGTTAGTATCCCAGGGAGACGTGGGAACCACGCCAGCAGAGACGCGGGAGTTGCTGTAAACAGCAGCGAACCGGCCCACCTGTGAAGCAGAACGCAATTAGTCTCCGCGCAAGCGCTAATCGGCAGGATTGCCAGATGGAAAGGACAAAAAATAGCCAGGAAGTGTACCGGCCCTTTGCACGCCAAACATAGGCAGTAAAAGCCGTCAAAAGTAGCCATGCGTGTGTGAAAGCAACTGCGGCCGTTTCATCTAAACGATTTGACAGAAGAGCCTTTTGGTGTAAGTGAAGTACAGAAGGAACCAGCCGCGTATACAAAAGTGTTCTCGTTTATGTAATGCAGGAGCAAATTCAGTTTTACCACGATAGCGTTAAACAGCTCGTTTTGCAGAAATTTCGGGGTCGGCATTGATGGTTGTGAGCGCAAAATCGGCGTTGTCCGTGAGGGTGACTATTATAAAATGTGGGTGACTCTCGAGCTCCGCCATGAAGAGTAGAACGCGATAGCGTCATGGGGCCCCGTTTGCATCGCCTTCTCAATCGCTAGCCTCGCTTGGTGTGTACCTCTCCCGAGCCGCAAGAAAAGGAACATTCGTGCGCGTAGCATAGACCCTTTCAAACTAACCTTGAATGCCTTCGACAAGTACATTTGTCGTCTGCTTGCTTGCTTGCTTGCTTGCTTGATCCTTAGATTTTGTCTCTTACCCACTACGGGGGATTGTCCATCCTCTACGCCATCATTCTTCCTTTTTGCCAATTAGCAAAGTACTGGAAGTGCCCACTACTGCGCGTAGTGGGCAAAGTACCCGCTACGCGTCTGCACGACAACACACGCATCGCGCATCTGGGCACTTTGCTTTGTCTGTTGATAATGATGATAATTAATTATGCCTGAGCGCGTTTTCATGGGCAGAACTTTAAACCACCCTTTCGTGTGCGCAACTCAAATGTGTTGACACCTGGTGAAATTCTACGCTCTTGCCACGCAACGTTGCATATGGTAATGACACTAATACCCGTTCCCCTTCTCGCTAAACAGCGCGGTTCGTATATCTGACTCTCATGTGTCACTTTATTCTTTTGTGTGTCACCAATGTTCGCCAAGCGTTCTCATCTGAAAACGATGCACTATTGAGACCTAGATAAGACTCCTCATGAGGTAAAGGTGAAATACGAGCGTGAACGCCCATGAATGTGTGGTAATGACTCGTTAAAATGAGCTGCTTGTTTTCAAAGAACACACGGATGCGGTGCTTAATGTAACATCAACTGAAACCTTCTCACTCCAGATGAGTACCAACATCACATCACGAATATGTGTCGAATGTCCAGGTTAATGGCAACTAAGCTAAACTTATTTGCCATTAAAAATTGTGCTTGTGTTAGAGTGACCAAGGCTCCTGCTGAAGAATTCCTCTATTGGCTGGCAGCTACACAGTGCTATTTTCGTACAAGGTCCGGCTCATCATCTTCTTTGCAAATCTCAGAGCGTGTCAAAAATGTTGTTTAATATCTAACGATTCTTTCTTACATCTAAGTTCGAGAGAATAATTCATCTTCCCGTTTATGGAAAATGTCATTATTCCATGCTTCTTTTTCATATATTCTTTCTGGATGTAGACCTCAAGAACCGCCCATTTTGATTTCACGTGTCACGTCAACAGTGGAGAATCATACTCTGTCTTTATCGCTAAAAAAAGCGAGATTAGCAAGATGATGTGCAGAGGAGGAGGTAGCAAAATAAAATGCTACATGCCTAGGAAGTGGTAAATTCCGTTTCGTAGCCCTGCACACTGTTCCATGCCTGAATTATTACTAGACTGTTCATGTAATAAAAACCATTTTGGGCCTACACAGCTTCAAATGTTATGGAAATATGCGTGCTAATATATTTGCAGCTCCTAATAATATGCTTCATTATAATTTGGAACATATGATTATAATTTGGAATACGCACATGCACACAGGCACAAGGAAGCACGGATGGAACGTAGGCGACCTACGCACCCATAATTCGCGTTAACCGAAACGTCATCAGATGACCTATTAATATGTCTGCGTATATTCTAGCCTTTTTTTGGAATTTCGAATCGCAGAAATACACCACAGATGGAATAGGGCACAACATAGTGCTGAACAAGCACGCGGAATCGTGTCCTGAAGCAGCAGCTGTTCTCTTCGTGCGGCTTTCTAATTCACTGAACAGTTGCGAATCGACATAGAACTCAGTTGTCAGCACTTAGCCAGCGGCGTATGCTGGAGCGATTTTTCTACTTCTAGCCTGCGTTCTTGTTCGAAAAAGGCTGTTAAAAGGTACCCTAGATATCAGTTTCGTCAGTTAGACCAGGTGTTGTTTATTTCTTCTCCTAATGCGACACATTTCCTCCCCTGTGCATGAACGTCACGATCTCGCACAGCGACAAAAAAAGCAGGCTAGGCAACTCGATTAGTCAAATTGTCTCATGCATTTTTTTTTAAGCAACATGTTGGGTTGTGAAATTATCTGACCTTAGCAAGGCAGTAGTAGGCTCCCTTGCCAAGCATATAACATCGCCTACTGATTTTGCTCCTGAATAGGCCACGTTTTGCTTTCTGCAGGCTGCTGTTCACAGCGTTCGACCATCAAACGCATGAGCTTTCGTTATTACAGTATCATGCTAAAAAATTGTCGTGGCTAAGTCTTCGCTGTGGACTCCTGCACAAGTGCAACACCTCGACGGAATTTTTACATGTGGATGGTTTGCGGGTCCTTTTCACAGGAACATTTTTTTCTACGCCACACACTTTCCAAGCATATTTCTCCTTACAATCGTACCTTCCTGAGACATGAGTAAATTTGTGGCCACACAGGTGAAAATCAAAACACGTTTTGAAATGCATGCAATTACTTTATTGCACGAGACAAAATTAAAGCCTTACTTCAAATAGTTTTTGCACACTAGTGTGTGCATTATAAGGCACACTGGTTCTTAATTCACAGGAATCGGACAGCACTCACATAAAACAAATTTTTGCATCTGCTGAAAAAAAGCACTCTTATTTGGTGTGAAACTGCTTGTAGCAGTTTCGCGCAGATGTGATGCAAAGGAAGATGTTGCACGTGGTGCACCGGAACTTTGTTCGCTGAGAACATCCTGGATTTCGGCACCTCGAGGAGGATCTCTGGTTCACAAGCTCTGGCATGTGGCTTGCTTGCGCGGTTCTTTTCGGCTCAGGAGGCAGGGGCACGACCTTGGCTTTCAGCAGCTTACGTGGTGGCTCATCGTGAAATGCTGCACCACAACTGTCTTTTGACAATAGGTAGTGGGCCAGTGACATTTTAAATTTGAGCAGCCCAAGGATGTCTTTTTTTGGTCGGCCAAGAAGCCCCGAATCCTCTTTGTATTGCAACCAGGAGTTGACCGCTGCAAGATCAGCAATGAATATCATCGTCCGGACTGTCCACTTCTTCGTGCGCTGTGTTGTGGGGTACAGGCTTAACATCCGGTCGGACAAGTCAACCCCACCCATGTTGCGGTTGTACTCCTCCACAACCGCAGGCCGACGAACGTCCTGGTAGGCTTTCTGTTTTTTGGACCATCTCCGGCACTTTCCAAATGGTTCCTCACCGACATGATTCGAAGCAATTGTGATGACCTTGTTGTCTATCCATTTAACTAGGCATGTGCTTGATGAAACATTCACGGCTTGGGAGCTCGCTCCCCTACCTTGCTTGGCTAGTGTCTTGTCGTCCTCGAGTTTCGCTGTCATTGGCAAGCGGTTTTTCATAATTGTGCCCGTACCACGCAGATTCATTTTCCCTAGTTGTTCAATGAGCGGCAGGGTCGTGAAATACCGGTCGAAAAAGAGCGATGTACCCAGAGGCAGTGTTGTCGCGAACAGCTGTACTACATTTGGCCCCAACCCAAGGTCTGGGCGATTCTCAACCTTCATGAAAGCTTTGCCCTGGTAAATGTCGAAATCCAGGACAAGTCCACTGGGGCTAGCAAGTACAAAATTCTTCAAGCCGGTAGGGTGCGGCTTTCCAGGCACGTACTGTTTAAGTGTAGTCACACCCGTAAATGGGATGATCTGCTCGTCTATACAGACGTATGGGGGTCTTGGGAGCTTACGGCATCCAGCTTGCACTTCGTTTAGAATCGGTCGGACTTTCCAAAGACGATCATTTTTCTTATCTTCTTCCTTGAATTCGAGGTCATTCACCACTTTAAGGTTGCTGCGCAAAGTGAAAAATCGGTCCCGGGTCAGTCCATCAGCAATGGCTCGCACCCTCGTGCCCCGTGCCCAGTAGAGGCGCATTTGTGGGTACCCTAGACAACTCATCATGAGTGTAGCGCCTAAGAAGTTTTGCATTTCAGACGAAGAAGAATTCAAGATTTTCCCGGTCTTCTGGCGAAACGCGACAGCTGTCTTTTCCTGCATTGTGTCGAAGGCGGCGTCTGAAAGGTACTGTCCAAAATAATCACTTGGCCGCCAATGCTGCCTCCGTTCCGGAAATGTATCCGCCGGACATCGCACATTACAGATTGCAGAGTTATATGGGACGCCCGTTCTCCACGTAGCATCTAGAGAGCGTGAACTGCTAGGTTCCTGCTCTTCGTCTTCCTCGCTGGAGGAATCTACGAAGAAAACTCCTCATTAGTTACAAGAAACCGTTCACATATCATCGAAAAAAAAAGGAGTGGTGAAATGCCTACCGTCCGAACACTGGGAAGTACGTGCCGTGTCAGGGGCAACGAAGGAGGGGTCGTCGACCTCATCGTCACTCAATTCCAGGTCCGAGGTGTCATTATTGGTTATTGCCTCGAGAACACGTTCCGCTTCTTTGTCACTGATTCCTAGGTGAAATAAACAGCAAAGTTTCATGCCAACAGTAACCAATCAAATGAGATGGGCAAATGTACACAGGCAAAAGCACCCACTGAGACCGA
Organism: Rhipicephalus sanguineus; assembly: GCF_013339695.2. Lineage (NCBI taxonomy): Eukaryota > Metazoa > Arthropoda > Arachnida > Ixodida > Ixodidae > Rhipicephalus > Rhipicephalus sanguineus. Next base: position 59,363,447 of record NC_051181.1, read on the forward strand.
GTGTACATTATAGGCACATTTGAAGAAAACAGTTCGTGGTAACAAAAATACCGGCTTTTAAGTTTATATGACACGAGGAAATTATTCGTAAGCACTTCCTAAGTAGATAAAAACAACAAATACGAAATACGACTCGATGAGCCTTGAGTAATTTGTGAATTAATTGAACGCCGTGAGTAGAACGTAGAAGTCATGAATGCCTCTATGTTTCAAAAATTGAAACCGGGACTTCCTCTGTAGTCTATTGCTTGTATTGCTTACCAAATGACACCACATGATAGAGAATGCCATTGCAGCGCGAACGTTGGCTCTACTAGTGGCGCGAATTTCAAAATCCGCAAAAGAACAAATGGGCATTTTAATACACGCGGGGTTTGAAGAGGTACACTCTAATCACGGTAACGTTTACGACAACATAAAAAAGCATGTAACTCATAAGTTACATGGCTGTTACAGCAATTTTATCTTAGCGTATTCTTCATTTCCCTCTCTCATAAAGGCTACATCGACAGTAGCGTGCCAATCTAAAAGCTAAAGTACCGCGATGAGCACTGTAACCTATAAAAGTGCAATGACTCATCCGTCAAGGGACCTACACTATGGAGTGGAACTTTATTGATCAATGTGTCACATCGCCATCTGTCTTGTTCAAGGCTGCCTTTATCAATTGAACAGCGGATGATGTACAAACAGAACGGGTCTTGACACCAGAAACGCAAATCATAGAAGCAGTGATTTTACATTGCGGCATACTGAGGCAAGCGATGGTGGAGTATGAATTAAAACTGGAGTTCATAAAGTGAGCGATGTTCCAAAACCTGTAATTTAAGAAGTGACATAATTTGCACAGACATCGGCAGAAGCACAAGAACGAAAAACCATGGTATGTTGTTTAAATGCTTGTGCTAAACAACATATTAAGTTGTTCTTATATATATTTTGCTTTTAGGCCGCAGAATTAATTGATTTGCAACCGGGAAATTTCGCTTATGGCGACACGATAAAGCACTGTAAACATACGACAACCGTCCAAATTTAACGAAATATACGATCGAAGAACCATCGCGTGGAGCGAGAAAAATATTTTCCTGGACTCGCAATACAATTTATTCGAATTTTCCTGTCGTGTTGTCTAGTTGTTGTTTTCGCGTTAAAATTAACTGACCGTAAAGTACAGCAAACGTGACGGAACAACATAACACCAAACACGCTTAACCGTCATCGATTCGCTACCGCGGGAGAAAAAGATGCAGCTGAGTTCACAAAACAGCGCGGGACGGCCACTCCAGTGAGGCCGCATAGAAAGATGCGCGAGCTCGCGGTGGGTCACAAATGTGACGTCCTCGAGGCGCCGCTTCAACTTCGAACCAGGTGTATGCCGGGAAGAGTATTCGAATTCCAGGCTGTTGGTGGGTTTGTTGAAGTCGCGTTTGTGCAGTGCTGCTCTTTGTTTCATCAATTTAACCAGGTTTTACGCTCGGCACTTTGATGATGTGCGTGGTCTAATCGTGTTGTGTACGTGAGTGGCGTGTAACTGGTGATACAGTAAGCAAGCACAGTCATTAACGTGCACGATCCGCCGCAAATCAGCCACGATGCATTGCAACGGCCACGTTCAGTGGGCTGCGCGGCCGTTGCAACGAGCTGCATTGCTGATTCTTCGCTTGCTTGAGACTCGGAGTTGTCGAGCGGGTTGCATCCGTTGTTACGTTGACCGAAGACAGTAGTAAACGTGATCTGCAGGTAAGCAATATTCTCTCTTCAGCTCGTTATTTGCTTGTGTATATGTGCTTATGTCGCGTGTTTACCTAGATTCAGGCTCATTCTTACGCTTCTGTACGAGATGGGTCGTGTCAGAAAAATAAGTCGTGTCATGCTTTTATGCAATGCATTTTTATTGGCAGTATTCGCTTTGCGTTTGACTTTACAAGATGGGTGTTTGGGCGTATATTATCAAACATCCGACTAAAATTATTTCTTATCATCACGTTTATGTGAGAAGAGATGAAGGAAAGAAGTTTAACCCTTCTTGCTGTTGCCGTCTTGGTACCTTCAACACGCTCGATGAAGGCTGCAATCATGGTGTGAAATACTGTAGGCGGCATAAACAAAGTGCCCAAGATAAGCTCTGCCCAGACGAGCTCTGCGTGCGCAGTAACTCGCTCCTGTCAATGGCAGTCTGGTCTGTTTGTCTTGTCAAGCTGTTTTTAACAGCTTTTAGCCAATGGTATCCCTCAGAATGTTTGTATTTCTGGAAATGAAGCTGTATTGTATTGTGCTGTATTGTATTGTCCTTGTCACCGGTACATGATATTTCGCGGCGTCTATATGCAACGTGTCGGCTAATTCAACTTTTCGCCATGGTTCAATCTCTGCTGCGGTAGTTTTACGTGGACGGGTGAGGGTTTAAGGCGGTAATGCGGGCTAGTTGGTTGTGATCACTGGCATTCATTTCGGTAGCGCAAAGAACATTAAACACACATTAACAAAAAAATGCCCTCGTAGAGTGATGTAGCGCGTGCGCGCCTGTGCAACGGGATATGTGTGTTTCCTTGCAGTAAAGTCACTTGATGTCTAGCGCCCGTCCTGTCTACGTGTCCTCTGTTGTGTATGTGTCTTTAATTTTATTGCGATAGCAATTATATGGACAGTCTCGGCTGAATTTTGCCGTCGCCGTCGCCGTCGTGCACCGTATATGTATAAGTATGTATATATATATATATATATATATATATATATATAAAAGCCCCAAAGAAAAATAATTCAGAAAAAATGCTCCTGAAGCGCGGAATCGAACCAGGGACCTCTTGCTCCGCAGCGAGTGGCGCTAACCACTGCGCCACGAAACGCAGATCCTCCACGTAGCTAACGGCGAGCGTTATATACAAACCCTTTACCGCTGGACGGACTCAGAGACGCTAGGCGCTTATAAGCGTTTCTTCATTACCAGCGAGGTGGCGCTAGGAGCGCGACGGGCGGATTTAACAGTCGTCGGCGAGCTCGCTCGCTTCTTCTTATATTTGCGCAGGGAGAACCTTGCCCTTCCACTGTCTGCTCGCGCGGTTTTCTCGTGCTGAGGGGAAGAGGGATCTTTCACGCTTTCACCGTGATGTGCGCGCTCATGTTACGGAGCGTACGAAAGTCACTCGAGCTCAAGGGACGCCGCTAAACGAACAAACAGAACATGAGCGCGAACTATCAAGTGTCACAGCTCGACACTTGAAGCACGCTAGTTTCCTTCGCTGCTTCGGCCGCCTTTGCAACAGGAGCGCTGTTCAAACTGAGAGTATCCATTGGCGAGCCTCACTTCGTATAGCATTAGTTTTTTGCTATCGCATTCATTGCTTCGCCCTTGCGGCGAAGCTGTGACTTTTTTTGCGCTACCGAAATGAATGGAGGGTTTAAGTACACGAAAGACAATGACATGGCGTTAGGAGTGCGTTTTAAGTGTCTTAATGTAAAACACAGAATCCTTCCCTGTGTTGCTGAATGTAGAAAACTCGAGGTACTGCGCTGACCGAAGTAAATATTTAGTATACACACACAAAAGGGCGTTGATGACGTGAAAAAGTGAATTGGTAAATCCAGTGCTTTGGCTGAGCACGTTTCAGGGGACACGCAATCGACTAGAGGAAGGCACGTGCTCGCGCTAGAGAAAAAATACTGTCACGACGTCTTTATCTCGAGTCGCTCTTGATGCCGACGACTCTGCGCAATCTCAACACGAGCAATGGCAATCTGCCTTCAATGTATGCGCGCTGCCCGCGTGTATATTCAAGCGTATTTAAAGCGAACTGCACGGACACATGTTTTCAGTTTACTTGTGAACAAGGCTCCCGTGTGGGAGCCCACGCGTCCTTGTGTGTCGGTGCGTGCGTGTGTGCATGGTTGCTTGCGCGTGAGTGCGTGCGTGCGTGTGTGTGCTCGCGCGTCTGTGTGTATGTGTGTGCATGTGTGCGTGCGCGCGCGTGTGTGTGTGCATGTGTGCGTGTGTGTGTGCATGCGTGCCTGCACGTGGTTGTGCGCATGTGTGTGTGTGTGTGCATGCGTGCCTGCACGTGGTTGTGCGCATGTGTGTGTGTGTGTGTGTGTGTGTGTGTGTGTGTGTGTGTGTGTGTGTGTGTGTGTGTGTGTGTGTGTGTGTGTGTGTGTGTGTGTGTGTGTGTGATTTTTACTTTGGTCGGCTCAGTGCCTCGGGTTTTCTAGGTTCACCATGTATTATTCCAACCAGACACGCTTCCGTCAGACATTAAACATCTGTGTGCTGATCTGACTTGAAACCCTACCACAAATACACGCTGTAGTCATCTTCGTTCCATAGTTGCACTCATACTGATCATAATGTATGGTATTCAAAATTCAGATTACCTCAATTCACGCTCATGCTTACGCTCCTGTAAGAGGTGGGCATTTTCCGAAAAATAAATTGTGTCATACTTTTACCCGTTGCATTGTTACCGGCAGTATTTGCTCTGCGTCTCTCGATTACGTCCAACTGCGTCGCTATCGAAACGGGGCAGCTGAGAATATGTTACGCAATAAGCGATACGCTGTGGCTTAGCGATTTTTCAGATAACACAAATGCCAGCAATCGCGCAACGTAGGAGTCCAACGGGGGACATTGTCAGTGTGGTTGGTATGTTTTTCGACGCCCTTGGTTCTTTGGCGATAAGAATTTGTTCTCTGGCACTAAGATATCTTTTTTTTGTTCTCGTTCTGTTCTAGGGTGAAAGAAACGTGTCATTGTGGTTAGAAAAAACGAATCAGTACACATGTGATGTAACTGTCAAAGCCGGAACGTTTAAAGGTACGTAGACAGCACAAATAAATTTTTTTCCCGCCATATTCAATGTGTTGCGTTGAAGCTGTTTACAGCATACATCCCGCCCACGGTGATCCCGCCCAAGGCACGCTGGGAGGATCTCCTATCAGGCTGCTTGTAAACTTCCAGACGCCGACATGCCTTACGTTCGGTGCAGCCGAGGTTATGAACTGTCAAGCGAAATATGCCTCTTGAGGAAAACAATTAGGTACGAGCATATTCAAGCTCCACGTGAAATGCCAAGTATGGTAACTGAAAAATGTAAATTGTAATACTTCTGTTTCTAATCACCTGCTGCCGTGTTCCTGCTACTAAATTGTCACTTACATTACTGTATTACTGACTCTTGTGCTAAACAGAAGGAAATTGCATTTAAGATTAACGTGGGTTTCCAAATAAGATTTTTGTTTTCCGATAAACGTATTGCACAAGATACTATATTTCAGGAATGCATATATATTGGTAAAGTGACAACCTTTATTTTTTTGTGTGTGGGTGGTGTAGTATGTGTCTCACATTGCATGTTATCGGCAGTTGTTTGCAAAATGGTAGTAGCCATTGGAATAGTGTAAAATAATGGTCCTCTCCTTTTAGGATCCAATGTCCAGCAAGAAGGTTGCAGAATAAGCAACTGACATATTGACTGATGAAACATGTTGGCGCGTGAAGCAAGAGAGAGTTTGACTGCAGATCCCGACCACCTGCTTCTGTAAATTTGTACTAACCACGGGCGAAAACAAGGAGAAACGCTTTGAATACCGGTGGCCTTCTATCAGCTAGACCAGTCCCTCAAGCTATAAATCAATAAAATTATGTGTATTGATGACTATCACGCTAACTTTGGCGTATTCTGCTTTGGAGGTATAAAGCAATAAAATATGAATTATTTTCTAACGGTGTATGTTTTCTTTTTCTTCAGAAAATTCCTTGTGAGCAGCAGTTTCGTACAATGCTTGATTTGGTCCTCCTTTTGTGTATTTTCTTTATTGTAACCTTTCGTTTAGGTACACAGTCTTGTACGCCTTCACAAGCCGTGTTTTACACCGCATGCACAGGAAAATCGAACATTGCCCCTCTATTGCAAAAGCTCTTTTCACTATCAGTTACGTGTTTTTCCACCAACGCAAAAAAAAAAAACTCGTAGTTTCAAAATGCAGTTACGTGTGACATTTTGGGCAGAGGCTTCTGTTTTTGAAACTATGGTACAGTGATCTGTTGAACCATTAAAAAGCATATCGCCTGAACAAAACAAAGAACGCGCACTTGGGTTTCAGCAAAGGAGAAAGCCGGAGGAGCTGCACGTGTATTGTTATACACACTGCACGTATGTGTTTGTGGTTTGAGTGAGTTAGTAGCATTACAGAAATGCAGACATTCCACGCACAACCCGAGCGACAAAAGCAAAGGGATGACAATCACCTATTTTTGGCTGCCCTCTGGGTTTAATCTGTCCTGCTTAGTGCAAAGTGCCAGCAGTTATGCTATGCCGCACACATTAGTGTACTTAGGAGAAGCACGACGCTGATCACGTAATATTTGCAGGGGGCTCCTCTCAGTATGACTGCTCTACCCGTGGTCTACGGACCCAGGTGTCGCCTCTTTTTTCTTTCGATCTTCTTTCTGCGACATATTTCGGACCACTCGCTACGCGCATGATCGTCGCAGCCAAGTGTCGTCTAGCAAGAGAAGTGTGGCTCTTCCTTTAGTGCTTCTTTTTGTGCACGCCTAATCTTTCGCACTTCTTTCTGCAGTTTTATTATGCAGCGTACAAATATGTACACAGAGTGATGAGAACTTTCACGGAGGATGTCATATGGCCTGCCCCTTCCTGAATACACACGCAAGAGCTTTGGAATAATTCTGGTACATGTCTGCTTAAAGCACGACAGTGGCGGTGTCCGCTTCCCTCATCGCAAGAATGATGTACGCTTCCCTCATCCCAAGAAAAAACGCAAAACAATGTCCTTTGGAGTTGGCTTACAGCTTGCATGCCTCATAACGTCACACCGTCGCCCACAAGCATCGTGTCGTTCAAATGTGGTCTGCGACTAAAACGATAATAAGAGCAGGTGATTGACAGGTATTCTTAATCATGAGTTGTGCCATGTGTATGAGACAAGTATCCTCTCTTGATCCAATTACGTAGATATTTAAGCATACATTTACATTTACCGCGTGTTTTTCTGATAATATTCAGCATTCATATATAATATGGACATACGTACCAGCCAGCTACTTATTACGCGATGCTTTCAGACATTTCTTTGGGTTTTGCGAGAAGTACGTAAAACTGACTTAACGTGGCGTATACGGCGAGCGGTTTGTATATCAATTTTGCGTATACTCTTCGCTGCGAGGAGCTATGTTAATTCTACCACGGCACTTCTTTCCCGCCTTCAGCAGCCTCCCTGCTTAGTCAACTTCAGAATTTGTCAGTACCCACGTTTCCATTGCTGATTCCACATTTGAAGGTGAACAAAATGGCAAATAGCCCTGTAACAAATAGACGACTGGTTTTTATTATCACATAACACATAGTTTGATAAGCACGAACCACAGAGTCAATGAAAGTGTACGAGCAGGAGAAAAATAATTGAAGTAATATAATGACGCCAACCTATGCTTAAACTGCATAGAAGTTGGACCAAGATAGGATTGCCTGACACGTGTATCATGATACCGTCATAAAATCTCCGGTATTCATTGATATTGATGGGTCGACCACATTTTAATAATAATCGCGGTTTATCATTACTGTTGTGCATGCTAACTCCAAGTCGCCTCGAATAGGCGAATGCTTTGTTAGCTGCCTCTTCTAATGAGCGAAGGCGACGCGTTTGGCCTCGGTCACCGCAATTGCCACGTTCTATAAGCAGTCTTGCACTTGAATTATTAAAATGCGCCAGGGCGTCTGTTCCGAGAAGCGCCTTCCATGTGACATCTTCCGCAAAGGTTCGCATTTCTTAGCGTACGTATACAGACGGTGTAATAAAACCGCACAAGGAAGCGCGGAAAAAACACGAGGCACGCGCAGCACGAAGTGCGGAAGAGTGGAAGGCTGTGTTTCCGTTGCTGTGGCACACCTGGCTCATCCCAGCATGCGATGAGCGTAACCTCCTGGAATGCGTCGGAGAAAGAAGAGCGAAGAAAAGAAGAGGCGCAGAGCGGTGGCCGTATAAAATCTCCTGCAAGCCGTTTTGTGTAAACAGTATACCGTGTACTGTACAACGTAACCTCTATTTTTACGCGAGAACGCTAGATATTGTGAACGGGTACTAAGGTTATTTCCGTAACTTCTGTTTTAGAAGTAAATTTGTGCATTTTTAATACAGGTTAATTTCGCAAAGGTTACTATGTAACTTCTACTTTATAGGTACACGAATTCGTGAAAATGTGCACCTTTAGTAAACGTTACTGTGCTTAGAGTGTATACATAAAACACACGTTGCACTGAGGCTTACCACCTATACTGAGCTTTGTACGACGCGCCTGTACCTTTGGATACCACCTAAGTTGCAACAGATTACTACTGGCACAAAAGCCAGCTTTCATTTATAATACGATAGCCAGCTGGGCACGACGCGCAAGGAGCCTTCGCACCCGAGAATATGGGAGCCATCAGCTACCGCTGTCATGGATTTAGCGGTATTCGAACGTTCCTTGGAGCGCGCAAGTCACTAAGTTCTGTCATGCAAGTCTACAAACGTGCGACATCCCTACGACTAATTGTTTAAACAGACAATTGCTGAAAAGTGTAGGCTCGCTACGCGACATGACCGAACTTATGCCAATTTTTATTTTTTGGTCACAACGCCGTTCAACGATACTTACTTGCCATGATTATTAGAGCCACGAGTGTCAAGCCTCCTAAAATGCGCCGCCGTTGTTCCATCCAAGCACGCAAAATACACTCTGGTGGTGACAAGTGGAGTCGCCTAGAATAGTCCTCGCCGGTTACTACACGAACGGTCGCTTTCTGCCGGCAAGGTGATCGAGTCCACGGAGATGGTTCCTTTCCCTGGGATCGCACGGAGGAACTGATGTCGAGAGACCTCATTCGAAGCGCGCCAATGTGAGCGAACGGCGGCATGCGCTCATGCATAAAATTACTCAAACAAACGATCTGGATGCGCGCAGACACCTGTGCTGTCTCCTCCTCTCTCTCCTCCCATGCGCCATCTCCAGACGACGGGGACACAAGACACGGCGTCCAGACGTTTAGACAAACAGCAGTACCTTGTAGCACCTGTATATTTGGCACACAGCAGCAAGTAGCGGTAGTGGGGTGTCTTTGCTAGCGCCTAACGCGCGTGTGAATTTTTTATTTACTTTTATGGGCATAATGCGCACGGCGATCCCGAACGATTTTGGCTGAGGTAAGCAGAAGGGCTCGCCTTTGTCTCCTGCGGAGCTCCGTTTAAAATGTCATCGTTTATTGAAAGCACTCGTGCGCGATGTGTGTTGTGAATTGTACCATATACGTGCTGTTTGACACAATAAGACGATATATTTTTTTTAGTATTGTTTTTAGCGAGAGCGATACGAAACCAACAAACATTTAAGAGAACCGAAATTCGGGCAAGTTGGTTTGCGTTCATTTTAAAAACAGCGCAGCAAAACGAAGACAGTATAGGCAGAAACAACGGGACGGGCGCTGACTCGCAACTGAGAAGTTTAGACTGCATGTCACATGGTCTGAAAAGTGTGGCAAAAAGGTACGGCATCGACGTGTTGTTTTCGGCGCCTAACAAAATGGGTGGCATCTGCGCGTCTGTCCAGAGAAAATTGGAGAACAAAAAGGGGGCTTCCAGCGTGTGCGGCGTCAAGCATAGGGCTGCGTTTGTTCCATGCAAGATGGGGGTCGTATATGATTTGCCAATGCTCTGTGGGAAGAGGTATATAGGGCAGACGGGGCGCTGCATTAATGTGCCCCTAAAAGAGCATGAAAGAACAAGCCCATCTGATAGATTGTCGCGCATCGGGGCGCATTGCAATGCATGTGGTTGTGAGCCATGCTTTGAAGAGTTTACAATCATTCACCGTCATAAGAATCAACTCATCAGGGAAATCATCGAAGCGTATCACATTTGTAAAGACGAAGCTTCGTGCATTAGCCATCTTTCAGTGTCATTATCATAAAGTGAACAGAGCTATCTGCGGGCATCATTTGGTGACTAGACGTTTCTCACGCGCATGTTGGCGGCGTCCATGTGGCATTATACATGCTTTTGTTTGGCTTCACTCTAGTTTTCGGTTGTCAATATGACGTGTCTTTTTGTACTTAAGTATCTGTTTTTTTTTCGAATAAACTTCTCAGTTGCGAGTCAGCGCCCGTCCCGTTGTTTCTGCCTATACTGTCTTTGTTTTGCTGCGCTGTTTTTAAAATTACCAACAAAGATATTTGCTTGCTTGCACGAAATCACGGTTGCCTTACTAAAAGGCCTTGGTATTTCAGAACAAACAAGCGTGACGCATAATTCGATCGGTGATGATTCTGTCTGCAAAGCAGGAAGCACCTGCGTTCAAGTTTACAAAGGAAGAGCGTGCATCGTTCCTTTTTGAGAGAGCCGCGTGAGCTCCCTTCATGGGAGTTTCCATAGTGAGCTTCTAAGGTCACATGTTCCCATACCTCACCCCGAACTGTCTAGGCGCGCGAGAGTAACCGTTGGGTAGATTTGAAGTTTCCGCAAAACCTGAACGGACAATGTGTTTTTCAATGAACTCAAACAGGGGTGTTTTACAGGTAGAACATGACCTGACAAAGTACTAGTTTATTTACCACAAGGGCTAACTGAAAGCAGGCCACTGATCGCAGGCCACTGATGCTAGAACCTCGTGTCTACTGCCTTCATTATAATCACTCCCTGGCATTGATGTAGCCATCCTAGTGATCTAAGGGCAGGTGTACACGGAAGGCTCATGGTTTGTGCCGAGAGATGCGCACAATTTCTTGTCCACCACCACGCTTGTATGCAGATGCGTCCAGTGGCTCTACGAGGTTTGACCTGTGATGTTTCTTGTACTACCAGATAGGGACTGTGCTACCTCAAAGAAAGCTTCTGGGGAGTCCCAGAGGAGTAGACGGAACCCATAACCGCACCAATGAGTTAGGATCAAAGCACGTAGGCGTAGCTGATGCGTCGTGGAGGTGGTTTTGGCGCGCCTGACCTTTCGACGTGAACGAACGAGCAAGCTGGCGGCATTCTTCAGCATGTGCGGCTGCTCGTGAAATAGTTCTCAATTCTGAAGGGTCTGGCTGATAAGGAAGAATTGTGTCCATGGTGGGTGATGGTTCGCGTCCATAACGAAGAAATAAAGGTGAAAATCCAGTGGTGCTCTGCGCTGCAGTGTTGTTGGCATACGTTATAATATGCAGTATGCTATGCCAATTCAAGTGGTCCAATGAACATACATAGCCAGCGTACCAACAGGTGGACGACAAAAATGATCTGCCATTCTATTAGTTACCGGATGATATGCCGTGGTAGTGCGGTGTATGATGCGGCAATCTCTAAAAACGTTGTAGTAGCTTCGGAGAGAAAAACGCGGCCGCGGCCGTTAACTCCCGAGGCGCTCTATGCCTTAAGCTGATGTTTCGCAGCATGAAACGTGCAACGTCTTTTGCGGTAGCAGAAGTTAACGCAGCTGTTTCAGTGCACCGCGTAAGTTTGTCGACAGCTACAATGACCCATCGGGGACGGCTGGGAGTGCAGAGACGAGGACCTTCGAGGTCGATGATAATGCTATCGAAAGCTAGGGCGCGACTTGGTAACGGTCGCAAGGTACCGTTGGTATGGTGAGCAGGCGTCATGTGTCGTTGGCACATAGGGCACGACCTGATATACTGGCCAATAAAACGGTACAAACCGCGTCAGTAGTAGCGAAGCTGCAAGTGAGTGTATGTCATAAACACGCCGGCGTGGCCGCATTGCGGGTCATCGTGGAACGTGGCGCAGATATGAGAGCGGAAGTGTCGGGGAAAAACAAGGAACCAATTACTGCAAATCGAGTTGTAGTTGGGGCTGTAAAGCAGGCTATCCCGAACAGCGCAGTTTTGTGCTTGGCGGCGAAGCGTCCGGTTTGAAAGAAAGTCCAACACCGAAGAGATCCAAGGGTCTTTGCGTCGCTCGGTAGGCCTGTCAAAATATTGATCGCCAAGGCACCGCTCATGGAAATTGACCAGCAAACAGGCTCAGAAGCCAAGGCGAGAGGAATAGGGCATCGACGTCGGAATTCTTCGGGCCATAACGGCCAACAACGCGGATGTCGAATTCCTGTAAGCGTAATGCCCAACCAGCGAGCCGACTATTTGGATCATTTAGCGAAGATAACCAGCATAGCGCATGATGGTCTGTCACAGTATGAAAATGGCTTTCATATATTTACGGGCGAAGTATTCCAATTGCTGAAATAATGGCGAGGTATTCTTTTTCAGTAACGGAGTAGTACTTCTTGGCTTTGATGAGAGTGCGGCATGGAAAAGGCAATGGTGTACTCGTCAAAGCCATCCTTGCGAATGGGCAAGTACAGCACCTAGCACGGTGTTAGTAGCGTATATGTGAAGCTATGCTGGGTCAGACGGATCGAAATGTCATAGCATTGGAGGCGTAGAGAGAAGGCGTTGGAGTTCTTTAAATGTATCGCCTCATGCCTGCGACCAGGCTCAATGATCAGAACTGCCAGCAAGACGGTTGGTCAAGGGAGCGATAATGGAGGCAAGATTGCGGACTTAGCCTCCGAAATAGGAGGATAAGCCTATGAAGTTTTGGGGCTCTTTGATGGCAGTTGGTTTCGGGAGCGCAGCAACTGACTAAATTTCGTAGGGTCCGGTAGGATACCGTCCTCTGAAGCTACATGACCGAGGATGATAGCCTTGCGAGCGCCGCAAAAGCATTTCTTCGAGTTAAGTTGAACTCCCGCCGTGGAAAGGCACGTACAGACTCGACCGAGGCGGCTGAGTTGGGACGCAAGGTTCCTGGAAAATATCACGATATGATCTAAATAGCAAAGGTAGGCGTTTCATTCCAGACCTCGGAGAATAGTATCCATCATTCTTTCGAAAGTGGCAAGTGCGTTGCAGAGGTCGAAGGGCATAATGGTGAACTGATACAGTCCATCAGGTGTTACAAAGACTGTATTCGGGTAGTCGACCTCTGCCATGGAGCGCAATTGCAACGAAGAAAAGAACTCTGCGCCCTGAAGGCAGACCAAGGCATCATCGACACGGGGTAGAGGGTAGACGTGTTTGCGCGTTATTTTGTATAGTCGGCGGTAGTCCACGCAGAACGTAATGGACCCGTCTTTTTCGCTGACGAGGACTACCGGTGAAGCTGACGCGGACTACTGGTGAAATATAGAACATCGTTGGTTCTATATATGTGACTGAAACCGCAGGGAACGACGACGGGCTTTAATCAAGTAGCTCATGATGTCCTAATGCGACAACCGCCGCTCCAACTTTCATAATGGAATTTCGCGGCCCCACTGAAAGACTTTCCCTTCAAGTGCTACTTGCCTTTTCTCGAATGGTGTTGCGGAATACAACTTTGAGATTTAATTGCTTATGAGGAGAAAATAAGTGCGTTTGCGTCATCGAGAAATGTTTTGATGTCGGCTCCCTTCTTGACTTAAGAAATGTTTTGTATTTTAAAGAACTATTTAAGAATGGAGGCAGTAGAAGCCATTCAACGCAATAATATGTTCTTGTGTACCTGTGATATGACAACTAATATACATATAGTGACAGAGCTATATTTTGTATGCAGATGACACGAGCCTCCTATTTAAAAGCAGCTACATACAGCACCATACCCTTTTTATCAATAAAACAACGGAAAAGTGTACTGCGTAAAGCGCTGCAAACTTCTTAGTAAATACCGGGAAAAAAGAACAAAATTAAAAAAGGCATTGCTCCATATGCGCCAGAGTTTCTTTACAACAGAACATGCCAAATGTTTGAAAAGTGCAATATAGAAATGAATACGGTCAACACGTTATGAATGGTATTTAACGGGAACATATGCTGGGACGCTCACCTCAGCTAGCTCATGTTTTAGTATTTAGTTATGCGCGTATGCATGCTATCAAAGGTTCGCTCATAGCTTCCTATACCGGTAAAATAAGTATCCCTTCCACGCATTTCTCGTAATATCTTAACTACTGTTTCCGGGTATGGGCAAATGCCTCGGTATTTAATGTTAACGAACTAGGCTTCCTATAAAAAGAAGCTTTGCGTCATATAACGAACGCAGATTTTAATACACACACACTCAGGAATTTTTTACGGCAGTTGAAGAATACTATTCCAAGTCCTACACTTTACAAGTATTTTTACATTAGCGCGTTTATGCTTGAGGTTGGCCGTGTGTCGTAGACAGGAAATTATCATAGTCATTAACCACCAGGCACTCTCTTCATTGTCGTGTCCCGCTTCAGTCCCAGAACATGTGCGCCCACTTCTCCAGCATGACATGCAACAACTCTGTTGGGCATGAGAACGACCACAGAGAGATGGAAAGAAAGGGAAATAAAGATAGAGATAAATGCCTGGCGAAAAAAAATTCTTGGCGATGTGAAGGATAGTCATGTAAGGTATAGTATAGCCAAAGGTGAGAAAGTGAGAGGTGAGAGGGTAAAAGCATAGGCAAGGCAGGACCAGCTGGTCCCCACGAGCTCTGCTGCTGTGACCCAGCATTGCGTCGCTTAGTGCAGACTGCTCTAATTTGTTATGTATTAGATACAATAATTCCGCGAATATTGCCGAAACGCGTTTTTAAGCATATCATCTCTGAGAAGAAATACTATCCTATATCGTTTTCACTAAAACGAAGCTTAGGGTGTTCTGTTTCGCACTGAAAATACATTAAAGGGACATGCTTTCCACCTGCATTTTAGTCGAATATATTATTCTTCAGAAACATTTAGGTTAATTAATGCAACAAACGTGACATACGACAGCATTTCGTAATGTGATTACTTTCTTTGCCACTACTACTGTATATATATGTTTTGTATTTTACCGAGATGTTTCCTATTGTGTTCAATTGCATAAAACGGGCATTTCTTTCGAACTTTTATTCAGCGGTATTGCACCGCTACTCTCATCTGTAACCTGGATGCAATCCTTCTTGTCTTTCCTGTACACGGGTGGGGGGGGGGGAGGGGGGGCCTCTAAAGTAAATCGATGTTTACGTTCTGCGCGCTCGCCCTCGCATAGTGATACGCGAGTGAACTTGAGACACAATGCGCCGCAGCTGCGAGGCAGCCTTCGCGACGTCGCGGAAGTCTCGTCGCGTGAAGTGCATACCTCGTCATTACAGGTGGTGTTTGCAGAGCGCACGGCTGCGCTTTCTGACGGCGCCCGGCGTCTTCTGTTTATGACCGCTTTCGCTGCGCTGCAGGATGCCGCCCAAGAAGCTTTTAACGCGATAGCGTTAGAGAGCTCGTTTCGCTGAAATGCCGCCATCGCTGTCGGCGTCGCTACGTCGCTTGTGAGCGAAAATTCGTCCATGACCGAATAATCAAGAAATATGCGAATAAAATAGATAATAGAAGCATTCGGTCCCACTAAGGATCGAAGCCGGGCCGTCTGCGTCGCAAGCAGGTGTCCACCTACAAAGCCACGATGCTACTTGCAACTACTTCGGGAAACATCACTACATAAATGCCATGTAGTGGAAGGAGTCTCCTTAACGCATTTTGTTCGACAGGTGCCTCGACGAAAATAAGCCCATTCGGCAATTTGTGGGCGCATTGGCGAGGCCGTGAAACTACGTTTTTTTTTGCGCGACGCCATGCTTCGAAATAAGCCGGGATAGTGCAGCCATCGCCGCTAAAAACACTCATGGACTTTCAAACAGCTCCAAAAATGGACAACTATGTCCATCTAGCGGAAAACATATCAAGCCAGAGGAGGCGTTGATCAAGCAAACAGCAAACATTAGATAATGGGCTGCCATTTGTGAGGCATTGTGAGAAATATGTCTCGACTCTAGCACCAGGGAAATGCTTTAGATCGAAAACCTGTACCATTACTATAGATACATAGCGCACGCGTGCGTGTGTCTGTGTGCGTGTGTGTGTAGCAACAAACATTAATAAGTATGCACTTAGTGGTTAAACTGCGCACTAGGGGCCGGATTTCGCTATCGCGTTCAACTCTTAAAGGGACCCTGAAACGGTTTTGACGATTTTGTACAAACACATTGAGCCGGTAGAGCAAGTCCTAAGGATCATTTACAGACCGATTTAAGCTCTGTGCGTAAACTGTGTAATTTATTACAAGGCTTTGAAGCTGCAAATCGCCACCAATCACAGCGGCTCAGCCAAACGCGTTTTCAAACCGCCCACTTCCAGCGCGCGTCGTATTGGAAGTGCGACGTCACGCAGGCGGCTGATTTGATTGGATATGTCCAGTACACGCCACTGAACCTCCTGTGGGCAGCGAGCGTCGTCTGCCTGTGTTAGAACGCGCTCCGTGTTGACGTGAGCTGAGCGACAGTGTTTACCTCGAGGTTTCTTTTCTTGGACATACTTAATTTCTCTAGCCGTCTTGTGTACCACATATCTAGCAATTTCTAGCAATTGGTGACTTGTAAAGCTGCGACATCGTGCAATGTTCGTGAGGCATCTGGCGAGCGGAATCCCTTCAGCTCGTCGCTGCAATGAGCGTCGCGCTCTCGCTATCCGTTCAACGCCACGATCCACGTTTTTGTGGCTGTAACTTCACCCCTGAAGACACAACCACATTGCCCGAATTTACGCTTATCGGTGATCGTTCTCGAATTATTTTTGTTTGTCCGCATGCTTTTGAAGATTGTCGCCGTACAGGAGAATAAAATAAGACCTGCTGGTAGTGTGGCGGCACCTGTAGGAGACGATATCAACCACTCCGCGAGCTTCGTCTTTGTTGGGCCTCCGAGATTGCGCGCAACCCGTCGGCGCACAATATCTGAGGCCATGACTGGGCGAAGCTCAAACCGTCGAGTGCGCTCATGAGAGCGCTGCGATCGCCGGCGATGTCAGGGTGTCTGTGAGTTGAGGGTGCAAGGCAGTGGTGAGGAGGAGGGTATAGATATAAATTCCGTAGCGGCCTTGGTAGACAGTGCGTCGCTTAATTTCTGGTGCGAATGATTTGGGGATGCCCCTGCCTAAACGCTGATAAAATTTCAAAAAACCGTTTCAGGTTCCCTTTAAAGGCGAAGCTTAAGGGTCTCCCTTCTTTTTTTTTTTGGCCAGCGTGGTTTCCACTCAAAGAATAGAACACATGCAGGTTATATTGGTACCAATATTTTTTATCCATTTTTTATTTAATATCGTAGGCTTCTTATGCGACAAAGAGGCCAAGAATGGAGTAGACTCTCTACGACGCTGCTGTGGATCCTCCCAGCGGGTGCCACATGGGCTCCGTCTCGATGACTGTCAACGACGCCACCCCGTCCACATACATCTATGCTTGCAGAAGGGTGTCTTGAAGGGCCAGTTGGTACATGATACCGCGAGGAAACAGTCCCAAAAAAGAGCTCTTTAGATCTTATTTTTAGCATATATTTTCCGCTGCAATAAACCTGCGCACTGGTCTTCTTCAGCGCATATGCTGTTTGTTCCTTCGACTTAGTCGCGTTTTTGCGCTGTTTCCTCGCAGTACCATCTAGGCTTCTTGACATGAGGGTGTATCGAGCCATCGTGTATCAGGGATCTCCCCTGGTCAGAATAGCGCCGACGTTGTATATTGGCTCAAGAGAACAGTGATTTGGGGATGTTGTTTGGTCTTCATCTTGAAAACAGCGCATACACGCGAGGTCGAAGACGTATGAAATAACGGGACAGGCGCTAAAGCAACTTGACAAGCACCTCTCCCTTTGTTTCTTTCATCTTCGCCCTCGTGTGTATGCGCTATTTTCAAGATGAATATTGGGTCACCTGGAACGAGTGACCATTACGAAAGGAACCCCTCAGGTGTGCTTTAATTTTCAGCCACCATATTTCTAACTTCTTGTACAACACACGAGAACAAGCTCTCACTAGCTGTAACAAGCAAGTTTTTACAGCGAAAGCTGTTATGAGATCATTTCACCGGCCGTTTTTGGTGCCGTAGTTGTCCGCCGCCGCCCAAGCGTCGCACAACGCGAATTCTGCAACCAGGCGGCACACAATGCGAATTGCGCAATGAGTAGGTTGTTGAATGCTTCTAACCCATTACAAAGGGATCTGCCATAATTCTTCGTCATCATCACACACAGCATCAACAAAGTGCGCATAATGCCTTACATGCGTTTAGCAGGTACCACGGCTCTCCGTAAAATGACGAAAAATGGCACAATGCCTGCTGCCCTACTTCTAAAAAATTACAATGATTTAGAGCGTAGTGGGTTCCTCGCAAGTGCACTTGTATTGGTTGCCAAGGAAGCCCATAAGCGCATGATCCATTTTCTCGGGGTCTCAGTAAAATTACATTGATTGAGAGCGTAGTGGCTTCCTCGCAAGTGCACTTGTATTGGTTGCCAAGGAAGCCCATAAGCGCATGATCCATTTCCTCGGGGTCTCAGTAAAGTTCTTCGCACCCCCCCCCCCCGTCTCTCTCCCACGTCAACGTATGGTATACAGCATGACGGGATAGGGAAATAGCGAGCGCGCGTCACCCAATGTAAATTACATAACTGGTGGGCCGTTTAAAGCTTCCAACCCATTACAAAAGGCTGAGCCATAATTCTTCATCGTCATCAGTCGCCGCGTCAACAAAGTGCACATAATGCCTTACAGACGTGTAGCTGGTACCTCGCTTCTCCGCAGAATGACGAATAATGGCTTAGTAGGTGCTTCCCAACTTCACAAAAATTGTGATTTATGGCGTAGTGGGTACCTTTCGAGTGTACTTGTATTGTAGCCCTAAGAGAGCTTACAACGGGCTCTAGAAACGCCGCTCTTCCAGCTTTCGCTGTGACTGTGCTGCGGTTTCAGCGTAGGCCTGGCGTTTTTTTTTCTTGTTTGTCATTTTTCAAGTTTCGAGTTCGTTATTATCGAATCAGTGACACACATTATGTAACGACTCATTTTACAGACTAGAGTTTCATTGTTCAAAGACTGTAGGGGGACCCACGAGGAGAATTGCATGGATGAAAAACCGCATAGGCACATGGCTAGTATAAGAAACAATAAAGCAGTGGTCAACAACAACTACACCAAACGCTCGACTATAACAAGTGTGGCGCAGAGACAGGTTGCTTTTAGTCCTCCATCCGGGTTCGCACCGCGCACACAACAAATGTATATTCAACTACCATTTCGCTCAGCCTGCCGTTCGAGTTCATTTTCTAAAGATTGTGATTACTGTCACTCCAGCCGTTTGGTTGCCCAGGTTCCATCCTTGTTCAGATGGTGTGTAGATTCATCGCTGGAACTAAGACAACTCTGCTTACAGAGTCATCGCTGCCTGAGAAAACACACCAGCCTTGCAGCACGTGGATGTGCCCTTCCAGTCAGTAAAAATTACCGGATCTTCCTTTTAGAAACTGGGTTTTTTTCGTACGAGACGGTTAAACTAAATTCCTTCGGTCATTCCTTTAGGATTTATGTATCATTGCCGCAATGGCATACGCTGCTTGTGAATGTGAATTCCAGCCGTATTTTCTGATATCGCTTACTTATTCAAGCGAAGCTTTTTATGAGTTAGAGATCTTGGCGACGGCGGCGACACCATACGCCAAAAACCCGACACCGGCAAGTGCACAGATATTTGCCCCTCGAAGGTGCACCGGTCGCATGCGTATTTGTGTGCGCCGTTTCCGAATAATGGATGCTCTGGCCGAAGACGCCGAAGAGACGCAAGGTCTTGCCGACGGCTGAGGATAGGGGGCTTCGGTAGGACTAGACCTCACGCCCCCGCCTTCCTCGAACTCAGAAGGACAGGTAATAAAGTTTCGTTTCTCTCTCTTTCAATCATGAATATGTCCATGATCAGCCGTTTCTGATATGGAAATCTGATTAGATATCGAGGTCACTTTTCATTTACACGTTTAAAATTTAACAGCACTTTCATTTTCTTGAACCGTACTTTCGAGCGTTCTAGTTTACTGCTGCATTTCTTTCCGGTTGTTTGTTTTTTGTTCAATGACTTTATCACTAATGTAATGTTTTTGGTTAAAGTCCTAGGAAGTCGTCAGTAAGACCGCTTCTCCCTAACGTGCAATAAACATATGCACAGAAATACTCACATATAGTCGAGGCGATGACACATTCCGAGATAAGCATCCTCTTGAAGCCTTTTGGGCGACTTTTGGGAGATTGCATGCGCAAAACTAACAAAGTATGGGAAAAAATAAACGATACACTAAATCGCAGGCCAGCCACTACACGAATAGATACACTGAAGATCGATGGTACTTCTATAGGCGGCACAGAACTTGCGGACCTATTCAATGATTTCTTTGTGAAAGTTGGGTGCGTAGATCACGATATTCAGCCCACACTGCACCTAAACTCGTTCAGGGAGTCTCTATTTCTAAAGCCTACTAACACTTCTGAGGTGATTTCGACATTTTTATGTCTGAAAAATAGCCGCAGTAGGGATATGGACGATTTAGAAATCAGACCAATTAAGTATGCCATAGACCTTCTCGCTCCTGTTATAACGCACATTTTTAACGCGTCCCTGTCGACTGGAGTTTTCCCTCGCAATATGCAAGTAGCGCGAGTAATAGTTATACATAAAGGGGGTGATAAAAACAATATTGGCAACTATAGACCAGTTTCTATTCTTCCTATATTATCCAAGGGCCTCGAAAAAATTATCAACGTCCGTATTGATAATTTTTCGCAGAAACATGACTTGCTAACTGAATGTCAGCACGATTTTCGAAAAAAAAAACGGTCTACGGAAAGTGCATTAAATATGCAAAAGGATCCCATTCTTCAGAACATTGAAAAAAAGCTTCTAACGTTAGGGTTATACTTAGACTTTAGCAAAGCTTTTGATAGAGTCAACCACCAACTGTTCCTTACGAAACTAGAAAGATACGGTTTCCGAGGAATAACAGTTGAACTTATTCGCTCTTATTTAAAAAGTCGACATCAGTTTGTTGAAATTAACGACAACAGGTCACAAACAAAACCTATAACAGCGGGTGTGCCTCAAGGTAGCATCCTTGGCCCGATATTTTTTTCTTTATTACATTAATGACATTGTAGAAATTAGTGATATGTGTAAGTTTGTCGCATATGCAGATGACTGCTCCATTTCCTTTACAGGAAAAGACTTAGAAGAAATAACGCCTATAGCTAGCACTGTCTGCAACAAAATTCAGCACTGGTCAAAGGCAAACTGCTTGATTCTCAATGAAGCCAAAACAAAATGTGTCATTTTCCGTGCCCAAGGAAGTTCTACTACATTCCCAGATAACATTGTTCTAGGTCCGTATACGATTACCATTACGTCCTCTATCAAAACACTCGGAGTTATATTCACAGCGCACATGTCCTGGAATGATCATGTTGACAATGTTTGTGCAAAAGTGCGAAAAGTTGTTGGTCTTTTAAACCGCTATCGAAATACATTACCCTATAAAATTAAGCGCCTCATTTATCATGCTCTCTTCCACTCACACCTCACTTATTGCTCACTCATATGGGGTAACACCACCGCACAAAATATTGGGATGATGGAAACACTTCAAAAGAAAGCAGTTCGAGCCATTGCGAATGTTTCTTTCTCCTAACATACGAAAGAGCTTTTCCGGCAAATGAAAATACTAAAAGCTGGTGACATTTGGAAACTTGAAACTCTACAATGCTACAAGAGTGCTATGCTAGGAAAAATAGATTCATTTCTAACCCTCGCAGATCTACAAGAAAATAAAAGTACATATTCATATCGCCGTCAGGGCCCATGGCAAATCCCTTTTTCGCGTACAAATTATTGACAACAGCAGTGGCGTGCCAACTCGTTCGCGAGTGGGGGGGCTGGCGTGTATATATATATATATATATATATATATATATATATATATATATATATATATATATATATATATATATATATATATATATATATATATATATTGTAACATTCCACGACTGCCGTGCACAGATCCAAAACACGATCTCTTTATTCTTCTTCTCTGTCTTCCCCCTGTTCCCACCAAATCGGTCCATCGTCGCATCGACCCACTACACTCTCCCGGGCTTTGTTTCATCCCTCCGCTCCAAATAAGGGATGACGTTGGCAATGGCTGCTATCTCCATCGCACCGTTTTCCGTCGTGTAGCCGATGGTCTTCAGCACTCCTTCTTTTGTGGCCAATTTTACCACTTTAAACGGCCCCAGCGCTATTGCGGGAATATTTCTGTTGTGACGTTTGTCAAAAGCTATCTTCTTCGCTTCCCTGTGCTTCTTTTGCTGTTCTACAC
This sequence comes from Rhipicephalus sanguineus, assembly GCF_013339695.2. Taxonomy (NCBI): domain Eukaryota; kingdom Metazoa; phylum Arthropoda; class Arachnida; order Ixodida; family Ixodidae; genus Rhipicephalus; species Rhipicephalus sanguineus. Next base: position 59,385,671 of record NC_051181.1, read on the forward strand.
CTTTCTTCGTTTCCTTCAGGTGAAGCTGCTCTGATATGCCAAGTATGTCGTCCGCAGGTAAATAGGCAGGCTCCCCGAAGCCGGCGTATTGAGGGCTGCATCCAAGAGTGCTTGCATGCGATCTGTTGTGGTGGGACACAGCTGCTTGAAGGCAACACTTCCACCCTCCTGGGAATCCTGGGTACATGCTTATGTATTGTTTTACATCTCGGATGACACGCTCTGCTAGTCCGTTAGCTGATGTATGGTAAGGGGCTGTAAATTTCAGGGTAATGTTTCTTTCTTTTGCCCACCTTGCGAATGCCTGGCTCTTGAATGCGGGTCCATTATCGGATACAACACATTTCACTGCTTTAAACATGTCTCTGCTCAAGAGCGATATGACAGCAGCAGTATTTTCTTTTCCTGGCTTGGCTGCTAGCATCCTTGAGCATTCATCAATGAACACCAAAAAGGATTGCGTTTTCTGCACTCCTTCGCTTTTTTTCTTCAGTTCGGCGAAATCAACATGCACAGTTTCGAATGGGATCTCTGAGTAAGGTGGAAAAATCATGCTGTCTCTCTTCTGCTTGTATTTCGCTTTGTTCATTTGACATTGTGGACAAGAGCTAATGTAGTCGTTAATATATTTCTTCATGCCAGGCCACGTAAATCTTCTCCTCATTTTGTTGTATGTTCGCCAGAAGCCGTCATGCACTCCTGACTCGGGACTGTCGTGATAAAGTCCGAGAAGTCTTGTTCTCAGAGTATCTGGTACGTAAAACCTTCCGTCTGCATACATCAGATCTTCTGTGCCTTCCCACATTGTGAGTTCACTCTCTCGTCGTTTTCACAGTTACTGGCAATGGGAAGTCGAGAAAGGGCATCAGAGTCTGACAAATCTTGTCTGCTTCTGTGTGCTACCTCAAAATCAAACTGTTGAATTTCACTTATCCATCGAGCAACTCGGCCTTTAGGTTGAGAACCAATTAGCAAATGAGTAAGTGCCAGATGGTCAGTGAACAGCTTGAATTTCGTGCCTTCTAGATACGATCGAAAATACCTAATTGCTAGCACAACAGCCAATGCCTCCTTTTCAGTCGTGCTGTAGTTTTGTTCTGCCTTCGTGAAAGTATAGGAGTAATATCCAACTACGTGTTTTTCTCTTTCGCTTCCACTTGTGGCTCTTCGTTGGTACAGGACAGCACCTGTGCCGTAGTTCGATGCATCGGTTGTAAGTTCAAATGGAACAGTGAAGTCCGGTAGTGTGAGTATTGGGTCCGAGGATATGGCTAATACCAAATCTTTATACGCCTTCTCACATTCTTCAGTCCATATGAAATCTGTGTCTTTACGGAGCAAGTTGTTCAACGGCTTCGCTCGTGCTGCAAAATCCTTTATGTAACTTCTAAAATGTCCTGCGAGGCCAAGAAAAACTCTGATTGCGTGCACATTGTCTGGCTTCTTCATCCGTCGTACACGTTCTACGGACTCTTCTTTCGTGCTCTTTGTGAATCAGTCCAAAATGCGTCCGAGAAATGTAATCTTGTGCTTAAAAAATTCACTTTTCTTAAAGTTTACTTTCAGTTTGGCGTCACGTAATGCCATCAAAACAGATGTCAAGTACTCAGCGTGTGATGTTTCATCCTTGGAGTAGACTATGATGTCGTCCACATACACATTGCAGAATAATCCGAGGAATGGCTTGAGAATGCTATTCATCATCTTCTGGAACCAAGCCGCACTGTTTTTCCATCCGAAAGGTAAACGATTGTATTCGTAAACGTCCAATGGTGTGGCAAAGGCCGTATACATCTTGTTTTTTTCTTCCACTGGAATCTGCCAAAATCCTTTGCAGAGGTCTATACGAGAAAATATCTTGCAACCTCCGGTTTCTTCAATTATTTCGTCAATCCTTGGCATTGGAAAAGGAAATAGGTCTGTTTGGTTATTTAAAATCCGGTAATCAGTGCACAGTAGCAAAGATCCATCTTCTTTCGTTTCCCTACTCAGGGAATCCTCGCCGAGATCCGCGAATTATGCAACGCCGACTTCACGATCAGTGAACTCACACTTGTTCTTGAACGCCGCAAACGCCGCTCCGCACCCGGTGGAGACGGCGTTACCTATCAGGCTCTACGCAACCTGACACACAGCCAACTATCACGACTGCTTGGCGCCTACAACCAAGTCTGGCAATCGGGACTCATCCCAGCGGCATGGAAAGAAGCGCTCGTGATGCCCATACGCAAAAAGGGCAAGCCTGCTTCCTTGCCGTCCTCCTACCGCCCTGTCTCCCTCACCTCCTCCGTGGGAAAGACGATGGAGGCCATGGCGCTAAGGCGACTTAATTGGATCGCCGACGAGCTCGACTACTTCGCCCCCACGCAAAGCGGTTTTCGTGCGAGCCGCTGCACCGCCGATGCACTCGCGGATGTGATTGCCTCGCTGGAACACGCCAAGGCCAACGACGAGGCAAGCTACCTCGTTCTATTGGATGTCAAATCCGCCTTTGACGGTGTTCCACACGCATCCATCTTGGACGCACTCAGTGACCTCGGCGTGTGCGGCCGCATGTTGGATTACCTCACGGATTTCCTCAAAGGACGCTCCTTACGTGTGCGCATCGGAAACGTGAGCAGTGAACCCCGCCCCCTTGCTGCTGGCGTTCCACAAGGAAGTGTGCTGAGTCCTTTTCTTTTTAATCTCGTGCTTGCCAGACTTCCCGACTACATCCCTAGCCGCACCCCCTGTGAGGTACGCACGGCTATTTACGCGGATGACATTGCGATCTTCGCCAGTGCTCCGAGACACAGGCGTGCCGACCTTTTCGACTCAGTTCAGTGCGCCATCGATGCCGTTGACGGATACATTTCTGCACTCGGCCTCTCGCTCTCAGCCACGAAAACCGAGGCTCTCCTCGTACACCCGTGTGCAACCGCACGATTCTACAGCCCCAAACTTTCACTTCGTGGCACCCTCATCCCCTGGAGCACCAAGGTACGCTATCTCGGTGTCGTCATCGATCATCGCCTTTCCTGGCGACCAGCGGTCCGCGAACTGCGCAACACGAACCGTAAAGTTCTTTGCGCGGCCCGAGGCCTCATTGCCCGCGGGCGTGGCTGTACGCCTAAGCTCGCCCTCCGTGTTTACAACGGCGTCGCCACTGCCAGAGTTCTCTACGGACTGCCTCTGGCCTCTCTCCGAAAAGGACAGTGGGCCGAACTTGACGCCGACCACCGAACTGCGGTGCGGACCTTCTACGGCCTCCCCAGCAGCACCCAAATTGGCCCCACCCTTGCTGAAGCGGGGGAAACGCCCATCTCCCTTCGTGCGGTCAAGCAAGCCTTCCACCACCTCCTACGGATGAAAGGCACGACACACGGACAGCACCTTGTCGAGAGACTCTACTCTTTACAACGCTCCGGTATCGGGAAGCGAGCAATCGAGCTTCTCTCAGTCGTCCCTGACGCTCCCTTCCGCAACTGGACGGCGATCCCACCCCATCGCCACATACCGCTCGAAGTGCGGAAAACCCTTCCGGGTGTCAAGGCCAAGGCGCGCACCCCCGTCTCAGCCATGCAACAAGAATGTGCCGCTCTACTGCACGACAAGCTGAAGGGACGCACGCTTGTTTACGTTGACGGCTCTGTCCTCTCCGACGGCTCTGCGGCTGCGGCCTGTGTCGCGCCATCTCTCGGTGAAGTACGAAAGTGTCGCCTTCCTTGCCCCGCCTCTTCCACGGTTGCCGAACTCGCGGCCATCAACATAGCCGCCGAGCTCCTTGGCGAACACATCTCAGTCACTTCAGCGGCGATTCTCTCTGATTCTCGCTCAGCACTGGCTGCAATTTCACGCGAAGATCTCGGCGGACATCTCGCACAAAGGGTCGCCCGCCAGCTCCACGCTCTGCGCAACGATGGTTGCGACATCACCCTCCACTGGGTCCCTTCTCACGTAGGGATACCTGGCAACGAGGCGGCCGATCGTGCAGCGAAAGCTGCGCACGACCCCGGAACGGTTATTACCGATTTCGTTTCATCTGCCGACGTTGGGCGTCTCCTAGTCGCTCGTCACGTTCGCGAGCAACACCCGGATGCTCGCGTTGCCAGTGGCTGGCCTCCCACTTAAAGGACTCTCCCGTGCCGATCTGCGCCTCCTGCTCCGGCTCAGAATCGGCTGCCATCGCGCCGCCGAGCGTCTACATCGCCTCTCAGGGCATGGCAGTCCCTACTGTCCTGACTGCGGAGACACGGAGACTCTTCAGCACCTCCTACTACACTGTCCGGCTGCTGACACAAGTAGGACTCATATGCTAGCCGTATACGCTAGACTTGGTCTTCCTCGGACCAGCGTCACGCATCTCCTCTTCCCTGGCGGCAATCGAGATTCGGTCAAGCGGGCGCTATCAGCACTCCTTGATTTCCTCGACGGCAGCGGCCTCCGTAACCGCATCTAATTTTTTTTTATTTATTATTTTTTTTAAGCAGAACTAGCGAATCCCCAACCCTTTTTTTTTTTCTTCTCTCTCTATCCTTTTCTCTCTATTTCTTTACCTCCCCCACTCCCCTCCCCTGTGCACTACTGCTGAGGTGACCTCCCCTGTGAGAGACAATTGCGGGGTGCACTTATCTCTTCTTTTCAATCATCAAAAACCACTCCCCCCCCCCCCCCCCCCATCTTCTTTCGGCGCCAAAGTAATAGGCGAGGCGAATGTAGACACCGATGGCCGTATTATTCCAGCATCTAACATATTTTGGATTTCAGTTTTCAACCACAGTTTTTTTTTCACGGGACATGCTGTAAGGCTTTTTTCTGACCGGCGTAACATCTCTCATCTTAAAGGGAACAGTAATTTTTTTTTGTAGCCGGTGGATAGTTTCCTAGGCAGAGAAGTTCAGGAAATTTTCCACGAACTTCTTTTTCACACTTAACAAGATGGTCTGCAATGTTCAAGGACGCGCACGTCTCTTGCGCCACAGTTACTTCATCGTTCCAATAAAGATTTAACTTCAGTGTCTTCATATCGGGTCTCGAAAACAAGAATTTCTAATCACATCCATTCACGACAAGGGCGTCGATATTAACCCGCCGGCCCTGATAACAAACATTTGCTTTCACCCATTCATCATATATTTGTCTTGTCCCATCAAAATTCTGTACCTGGACCGGTCTCCCTCTAATATTTCGTCACATTTGACAAGGGCCTGATTTATTACAGATACTGATGCACCACTGTCAACCAATGCATCAACGTCGTCACCATTGATATTGAGTTTATTATAAACAAGGTTAACGGCCGTTAGAAAAACATTCTCAATTTTTGTCAGCAGGTGGGACTGGACACCCTCTTTTATTAGTTTTTTTGGTTCCGCTTCCTCTGAATTCGAGGCGGCTTGTTCTGTGTCATTGCGGGTAGCAGACATCAGGTTGGCGACTCGATTCTTGCTATGATGATTTTCGAGCTCGCGAGACCTCCATGGTGCCCTTTCAAAAGTCTGACCAGTAAGACGCACATTCTGTGGTGCAAAATCGGTGCAAATGTTTCGGAAACATCCCAATAGCTCTTTGATGGTTTTAGGCGACTTTACTTGCACCTGCCTCTGCAGTTCCTTAGGTAAGCCGTGAACAATCAGTGGCACTACTGCGGACTCGGGTAATTCTGCATTTGCCATGTGAAGAAGCCGCCTTTTCTCGTAAAAGTATTTTAGTCGCTTCCCTGAACGATATTTATCAAAAATAGCTCGGTCCCACCTTTCAACCGGGTTTTCGTCAAAGGCTGCCAAAACGCTCGCTCTCCACTGGTCCCACGTGTCCGTCATATGTCCAGCGTAGTGGATGTCGTACCACTTCTTGGTAAGTCCGCTGAGAAACTGACGCATGTTGTTGATGCGCTCGTAGGGTTCATTCCAGAAGTTCTCCTCACACGCTAGTTCGTAGAACAGTATCCAAGTCTGTGGGTTTGAATCTTCTCCGTCGAAGATGTCGGGCTTTACCACCTGCTTGTGTTGTCGCTGTTGGGCTTGAATAACTGTCAGAAGATTTTCCATGAATTGCTGCTGTCGCTCGGCGTGTTGCTGCTGCAAGCGAAGCATTTCTAGCAGGCACGAGTCCATGGAAGAGTCAGCTTTGCTTGGTGAAGTCCTTGTCGTCAGCTGCACCAGCGGCGCCATGATATATTCATAAAATTCGGAATGCTTCAATGGTATCTCACTAATGCTTGGCCATCAATCTCCTGCAGCGTCTTTCCAGCCTTCTCGGTGATGAACTCGCGAAGCTTGGAAGTCGTGATGCTTTCAGGTAAATCATACTGGATATCTTCATCCACTTCACAAGTTGAAAAATATGACTGACCGTTTCGGTCTCTCGATACGCTCAGCGTTATCCACATAATAGAGGCTTGTACCATGTCACAGACTGCGCCAATGTAACATTCCACGACTGCCGTGCACAGATTCCAAAACACGATCTCTTTATTCTTCTTATTTGTCTTCCCCCTGTTCCCACCAAATCGGTCCATCGTCGCATCGACCCACTACATATATATATATATATGTTTGACTTGAGGCGATTTTTTATATTTGTAGAGCTGATCACAAGACTTGCTTTGCAAAACTGTTTGTTTAAAATCAAGGAAGAATCTGCACAAACAGATAGGCGACAACACAGCAGTGTTAAGTAACATTTTGGAAATGTTACCGTGAAGTTTAAAAAGTAAACCGAAATTTAACCCGATCATCTGAGCATTCCATCAGCAAACTTCCCCGTCTTAGTTTGGCGTTGTAGATACGATGAGTATGAAGAACCTGCTATGACTCTAGTACCTTACATTCTCACTTATTAAACAAAACATGTGGCTGACAAAGCAAGGTACTTCGCTGAAGTCTTCAGGATAATTTGCTGTTAGAGACCTCTAATAGAAAGTCTTTCTTAAGAAGACTAAGTTCAGTCGATTAATACTTAAGCAAACCACATTGAGCTGGTTGTGTGAAATTATGAAATTATAAATGACTACGAATTCATATGCTAGGTGTCGTTCCTTGCCAGCTCCTACTTTTTCCAGTTTGGGTGGGGGTGCACGGAAAAGCAGTGAAGTGACCCTTTACTCCTTCCCTCCGGTTCCTCCAATTAAATAGCCTACAAAAACTGTGTAAGCTCAAACTTTCAAATTTGGGCGATTATAACGTTAAGGTAGGTCCCCACCCTCAAAAACGCATTTTTAAATGAGTTTTTTAAGATTTGACATTTTAAAGCTCCTTCTCTATTCAAGAATATTTAGCAAAAAGAATGATGTAGTTACCTTGAGCCGTTCAAAAGTTATGACCATTTTTCCAACCCCTCTTAGACGCATTCGAAACCGAGACTGAAGGTTTCTGATTCCGCAACACCTGCCATATCGTCATAAATGTTTTTCCTTATACATATTACGTAATGCTAAGTTGTCTAAGTATATTCTAAAGCTTGTGGGGCATGATGTGTAAGATTTATCTGAAAATTTCCAATACACATCTTCGGCACTCTGTTGTTGCGTGCGTTTGCGCTCGGCTGTCAGTGCTTTTTCGGACACCACTTCGAGCTCTTGGACTTAGTTCTGGCCTTTCATGGAATAAGTAATTGTGCTCCATGAAATATGGCAAAGTATGGGACGAAAAAGGAGCATCAACGCAAGTTATGGAGTCAATAAACCAAGCGTGGAGCTGCTGTGGCGAACGTAATTGAGAGTCAGCTGGAGACTCAAAACGAGCTAGAAAAAGTATATGTGCGTCAGCTCGCTCGTAAGGAGAATGCGCCGCTTCATAAGAGGTCCGCAGCTATGAACCTAGAGAATTTCAGACGTATGGAATGTTTCTTTATTATTTGGACATTCAATTCAAATCTTTAAAGCCATTTTTCTCGGAACATCATTTTTGCATCCTACACTTACGCAAACAGCGATAACTTTGCTTCTGATAAAGATTTTCACATATAATTTTGCGTACAATTTTTTGATAGGTTGAGCTGTGCATTCAAGCAAAATTATTAAAAATGAGCGGTAACTTTTTGTAATATGTCCAATTTTGTGTAAAACAAAGCTGTCAAATAGCAACTTTTTCAGTCGTTTTACGATAACGCGCCTTAGCTTAGAGATGTGTTGATCGTGGAGGTTAGATCCACAGGATAGTCTCCTCACAACGTACCTGCCAAGTTGCGTTTCAATCGCACCAACCATTTTGTAGTTATGACTGTTGGCGCAACATGCATATTTTGGCACATTTTAATTTTTATAAATTTTGTTTTTTACATTTTTAGCAGCTTCGATCATCATTCTAAAGTTTAAATTTGCATTAGCCATACAAGCCAAAATTATAATTATAACTTTTCGACTGCAACTGTAAAATTTTTTTCTCGAAGGTATAGGTCGTTAGCTGTTAATGATTCGTCGAAATTTTCTGGGTCATGCTCACAGCGCCTGCTCTTAAAATGACGCGACAAATGACGCGTAAGTGATCCACCGCGTAATTACCGCGCACTCGTGACTGCGTAAAAAATAATAATAATGAACTATTTTCAATACGGCGCATTGTTTGTCATTGGTTCTTCGCTATTCGTCAAAAATTTTCAATGTGCCGTAAAATCGCCTGCAATTGTTACGCGACGTCACAAATCTGCGAAAACTCGCGGCTTTAGAATGAAGTGTGCACAATAAGCAGCACATTACTGTGCTGAACAATAACTCATTTTTTTCGGAATAGCCAGACAGTGTCTCTTTCTGAACGTAATTTAAGAAGGCTGCCCGCCAGACACATTGTTATAGCAGCGGGCGAGATGGATTCATATGTATGTAATAGATACTTTCAGTTGTAGTATAACGATGCTGAGCTGTTTTTGCGCGTGTACAACTCTCTGTGAATTCATCGTTGCTGACAAAGAGGTAGAGAGAGAAATAAACATTATTAGGAACGGACACAATCCTTTGCAGGTAGGCAGCCTTAATTTCTTAGTCCAGAAAACCGTGGACGCTGATCACCTTCCTGGTGAGATAGGTCAAGTAACGGGGCAAACTTGAAAGCTGGGTTTCTCAATGTACTCGAGTCCACTGCCTTGTTACAAGCCGCCGCGACCGCTGCAGGCTACCATATAAGCAACTTGTGAAGCAGGCTAATCGGAGACTAAAGTGGAAATCTATTTTAGCTCTCCTGGCTAGGCACAACTAAAATACTGGACACTACTGCATACTCATAAACTCACACCAGCTTGAATATGGAGCAGTCGCGATGCTATTCGTTTTCAAGGAAACTGAATTTCCTGAAAAAGGAGACCGTTTGATCGGGTTATAAAACGTTTACTGGTTCCCGCTTATATTTGCGTCGCGGATTACATAAATTTCAGACTAGGCAGCACAAACTGAAATCATGACAGATTGCTGTAATATTATAGAGCCCCTGCTGAGCGATATAGCGTCCTCTGCAATGCTCGAGCGCAAGACGCACACGCGTGGAATAGGCAGCCCGCACCGCAGTTAGCCTAAAGTGCGTGGTCATGACACACGGAGGATAGTCGTCACCGCAGAATCGTAGGACAAATTTTATTACAGAATTACATTATTGCTGCGTTCAAGTAAAACTTTGTCTGACTTGTTAGTTTCCCAGTCTGCAGCCGAAAATAACCGCTGTCGAAAGTGGGGGGGGGGCTCCGCCCCCCCCAACATTTCTCAGTGGGGGGGCTAGCGCCCCCTTGCCCCCCGGTAGATACGCCTATGGACAACAGCGCCTTTGTCATACACTGCCTTCCCTGCTTAATCATTTCAACAAACAAAGTGTTGATGTGTTACCGCTAAACAAAAATAAAATGTTGTACTTCTTCTTGTAGCGGCTCAATAACAACATGTGTTTAGAAAAAAAATCACACCGGTTTTTTTTTTATATGCTGCTGCTATTGTACTTTTCTTTCTATGTTATAAAAAAGTGTTTCTCGGTTGTATTTTGTAGTTGCTGTATACTTGTTTTCATTTGTACACTTCCCTTCCTTTCATCCCAATGTTCATTTTATATTCAGTTGAAATGTTATTACTTCTTTAATGCTTTATCCCTTTCAGTCACGGTGTGTACAATTGTACACATCAACTTCGAAGTCGCATCACGCACCGCGCGCTTCTTCAAATGACCTGAAACTTAGTGTGCACATTCGTGCAGGCTTCCTGAGTGGACAACTAGTGCTCATTCAACTTCATTATGCTGTATATTACTGCAGATCATCACTTTTTTAGAGAGACTACCATGTTCGACGATCGTTCGACGTGCGACGTTCCAGGACCAACGTCAAGAGTATTTTTTTCTTTGCTCGAAAAGCATACAACCAAAAAACAAACTGTGCATGCATTTTGGGCCTAATAGTTGATTCCTTTTATGCAAGGATTGAAACTGACTGATTGCAGAATAATTAGATATTTAATTACACGCTAATTAGCATTAATTACTGTAACTCACACAAAACAACACATTCCTTCATTTTATTTCTTGGAATGTAATACTGAGTGCCTTGAAATCATGCCATGGAAATTTGATGCATTTGCAGACAGTGCATCATAATTCGTGACTGAAAGGGTTATACTTTGTAACATGCTTTCTTCCATTGTTTTGAAACGAACATCACCACTGTCTGCCTGGGGGACCGGAGCTTTGTCAAGCCGAAGAACTTTCGGCTTTTTCTCCAGTTCTCCCTTTTTCACCTTATGTATGAAATGGTGAAATTAAAGATTTTGATTGATTGATTGATTGATTGATTGATTCATTGATTGATTCATTGATTGATTGATTGATTGATTGATTGATTGATTGATTGATTGATTGATTGATTGATTGATTGATTGATTGATTGATAAACACTGCACTCCTTAGTTTAACTACTCTCGAACACAATCGCACGAAGGCCAATCTAATCGTTTCAGGATCTGGAAGTCTAGCATAATCCTTTTACTTAAACTTCTCTTCAAGAATCGCTGGCACGCTCCACACCACAAAGCACCATTACAGCAGTGCATCAAAATACCAGTACAACAATGCCCGCGGAATGAACACCGCGCTTCTGCACTGCATACTGTCCACATTATGCGCAGCCGCAAGCGCATATGGAGATATTAGGCAAACTATGTCGGAGGAACCTCTTGACCACGGTATGCTCAGGTGTTTATCCGCACTGTATGCGAATTCCGTGGTTTGCAATTCTCCTCGGTGTGTACGTGCGGTAAATTCGTGTAAGATGTCCACTTCAGTGAAAATTCGAACTGCTGACGACTGGAGTAGTGACCCAAACAAATGCAGTGGTTGTAGCCTAATGCCTCCCGGGGACGTTAGTATCCCAGGGAGACGTGCGAACGACACCAGCAGAGACGCAGAAGTTACTGTAAACAGCAGCGAACCGGCCAACCTCTGAAGCAGAACACAATTAGTCTCCGTGCAAGTGCTAATTGGCAGGGTTGCTAAGTGCAGAGAGAGAGAGAGCAAATTTATTAGAAGGCAGAGAGGTCGGCCTGAGCTTCAGCGCTCTAGCCTGCTACTCTGCACAGGGGAAAAGGGGAAGGGGAAAAAAGAGTAATGAAGATGATGATGGGGGCAGGAAGAGGTAATGCGTATGTACAATAACCACGAAACACAGTGGTCTTCTTAAAGTCTATCGTCAAGTCCTGTACTCTTGATAAAATCTATGAATGCTCTTGTAGCAGTCGGTGATGCTGTCTGGTCGGACATTGCGGACAACAGATTAGTCTCACTTAGAGTGTTCACACCGATGCCGGCCAACGTTAAAGCCAGCGTCTTCCGTTCGGACACGTACAGAGGGCAGTCGCACAATATATGGGCTAAAGTTTCATCTACTTGGCAGCGCTCACAATTCGGGCTGTCCGCACTGCCGATAAGGTGCGCGTAGCGTCGAGTGAAGGCGACGCCTAGTCGAATCCGGTGCAGCAGACTGGCGTGGCGTCGCTCAATTTTAGCCGGGAGTCGAAAGGTCATGTGAGGGTCTGTTTCCCGCAAACGCCTATGCCGATGGTCTGGGTTAGACCAGTAAGTTGTCGTGAACTCTCGCATAAGCGATCTTAACAAAGAGTTCACGTCACTTCGCGAATACGGAATTTTTACGAGAACGGCGCTGTTATCAGCAGCGGCTTTTGCTGCAGCATCAGCTAGCACGTTGCCTGCCAAGCCACAGTGTCCAGGTACCCATTGGAAGATGATAGAGTGACCATTCCGTTGCGTGATATCGAATGCTTGTATGATTTCGGAAGCTAATACGTAATGTTGTCCTTTTCTTGAGCATGAATGAAGGGCTTGTAATGCTGATTTTGCATCAGAGAATATTGTCCATTTGCGTGGAGCTTGGTCGGATACAAATCGAACAGCTTCTCGTATAGCAACCAATTCTGCTGCTGTTGATGAGGACTTATGGTCTAACCTGTACGGCCTGGAAATATCCAGTTGAGGGATCACAAAAGCGGCAGTCGAAACGCGCGGAGTCACAGATCCATCAGTGTATACGTGTATAGTGTCGTTGTATCGCTCAGTCAAGTAAGCCAAGGTGAGTTGCTTGAGGCCAACACAAGGAACACGTGATTTCTTCGGAATCCCAGGTACTTGAAGGTGCACCAGTGGTTTACGCAGTGTCCACAGTGGCACTTCAGGGATGACGGTTGGTGAAAAACCTACAGGAATGGTACTCCTGTGAGTATTGATGCATTCTGAGTAGGCGCAGCCTGGTCGGTTTGTCTGCAGTGAAGACAGGTGGTGGTGCGCATGCCGGGTCAGCAGCCGAAGGTGAACTCGAAGAGGTTCACAAGACGTGCAAGTCTCTATAGGGTGAGTGCGTGACTCTTCAATGGTGCCTGATGTAGTACATCGCGGGAGGCCTAGGCATGTCCGGAGTGCTCGCGCTTGAAGGCTCTTTAACGTACGAATGCACGTTGTACGCATACGTGAAATCACAGGTGAGCTGTAGCGTAGATATCCCACAAACAATGCCTGGTATAGCTGCAGGAGGCTTTTCTCAGAGGGGCCCCATCTTAGTCCCGCTACAACACGAAGCACGTCTATAAAGCTGACCAGTTTGGTCCGTAGCGCCGTGATATGCTTCGACCAAGATAGGTTGCGGTCAATAACAACACCTAAATATCTGTAATGTGTGACAGCAGGAATCGCTGCTCCGTCAGCCAAGATGGGATACCGCGTCATTGACTTTCTTGTGAACGCCAATGCTGCACACTTTGCCGTTGAAAGTTGCAGGCCTTGACGGCGCAAGTACTTGGCTGTTATTGACGTAGCCTGTTGTAGTCTTGCTCGCATTTGTGGACGCGTTACTCCAGATGCCCATATGCAAATATCGTCTGCATATACGCTGATTTTAACATTGTCAGGGAGCTCCGCTCCAAGACCAATGAGCGTGATGTTGAACAACGCGGGGCTGAGGACCGCGCCTTGTGGAACACCACGGTTGACGTAGTGCCTGCCGGTGTCACCATCAGCCGTCGACATGAAAATTGTACGTTCGCTGAGATAGCTGACAATCCATGCGTGAAGTCGACCCCCTACGCCAACGTCTTCAAGCGCGTCGAGAATGGCCTCATGAAGGACGTTATCGTAGGCACCTTTTATGTCCAAGAAAACTGCGCCCACTATTCTCCGACGTTGTCTTTCCTGCTCCACAGAGGAAACTAGGTCTATAACTCCGTCTATAGATGAACGACCCCTGCGGAAACCATTCATGAAATCTGGCAAGGTGAAAGTATTCTCCAAGAGCCATTCCAGTCTTGTAAGCACCATACGTTCCATTACCTTGCCGACGCAACTGGCTAAGGCGATTGGTCTGTAGGAAGAGAGCTCGTTGGAGCACTTGCCTGGTTTCAATAGGGCCACTATGCGGCTGCACTTCCAATTATCCGGCACTCTCGCCGTGTCCCACGTAGCATTGTAGAACGACAAAAGAGCTTTCCGTGCTTCTTGGCTGAGATGGGAGAGAGCCGAATAAGTGATGCCATCAGGTCCTGGCGCGGAGGAGTGTCGGGAGGCTGAGATCGCAGCGTCGAGCTCGTGCAAAGTGAACGGCAAGTCGAGACGTTCGTCACAGGATGGTGGTGAGGCATAATATGACGGCGATCCCGTTGAGAAGGACGAGCCTACGAGCAATCGGCAATATTCTTCTGCTATTTCCACTTCGCTCCGGCCTTGCTTTAGGGCCACACCTCGGAAAGGGAACAACTGCGGCGTAGGTGTCCGAAGGCTTCGTACAACCTGCCATATTCGTGATAGGGGTTTCCTGGGATCCAGAGAACCACAAAACTTTCTCCACCGTTGCCTGTCGAGCTTATCGAGGTGTCGGAGTACATGTCGCTGTGCTTGTCGAGATGTAGACAGGTCTGATGGCGATCTCGTCCTCCTGTACTTTCTTTCAGCGCGGCGACGGATTGCACGCAGGTGCTCGTATTGTGCGTCAACCTGCGATCTGGGTTTCGACACACTGATGAGTCTGGTATTTGCTGTCAAGGCTGACGCTATAACGCCTTCTATTTCAGAAATACATTGAATGTTGCCACAGTGAATATCCACAGATGCTTGGAAGCCTTGCCAGTCTACGCTTCGTACAGAACGGGGAGATGAACGGCGGAATCCTTTTAGTTGTATATACGTCGGGAGGTGGTCACTTCCGTGCGTTTCTACATCTACACACCAAGAGGTTGTAGACAGCAGATTTCTAGTCACAAAACAAACGTCCAGGCAGCTGCTGTATGATGTGCCGCGAAGGAAAGTGGGGGATCCATTGTTGATGGTCATGAGGCCCCGATTTAGCACAAAATCAGCCATGTCCCTGCCGCGGGTGTTCATCGAAGCAGAGCCCCACATTGGATGGTGGGCATTGAAATCTCCTACTAGAACGTGCGGGCTTGGGCAAGCTTGGAACACAGACGAGAGGTGAGAACAGTCAACGCGGCTTCTGGGAGGAATATATCCACCTATGAGAGATATCGAACGTCGCTTGTGCTTCATAGTCAGGCATATATAATCATTTGAAGCATGAGGAGCGACGTCATGCCTCACGTATGTCAAATCACTACGTATACATATAATCACTTTGCTCGTACTTCGGTCGTCGCGAGACCATAGTATCGCGTATCCGGATATCCGAAAAGGTGATACCATGTTTGGCTCACATATAACAACCACAGGAAATTGATATTTAAGCATCCATTGCCGAAAGTCAGACAGCCTACTTCGCAAACCTCTTGCGTTCCACTGCATTATAGCAGATGCATGTACTCTTTCTTCGAATGAAGTCGCCATGTTGTTCTATGGAAGCGCTACTAGGAGCGGTTCCAACACGTTGAGGATCTGCACTGCTGCCTTCGCGCCCGGCGTCTGTAGCTCGCAGAGAATGGCACGTAGGGAATTGAGCAGGTTCTTCAGTGTAGTCTGCGTCTTGTCAAAGTTTTGCCTATCCTTTTCAGCCACCTTTGGAGTTGCAGCCCATGATGTGGTCGTCCTTATTGCTCCAGACGGTAGTGAAGGCCACTCTGCATCTGAAGCATCTTCCTGCATCGCTGGCTCGGCCCCCTTTTGTGCATCACTCGGTCGGGGTGCACTCCAGACGGGAGTAGAGGCTTTACACTGCGTAGTCATTTGTTTATCTTGTGCTGCAGTCGATCTATCACTCCGGTGGCCGCTGTGGTTCTGTTGGCGTCGGCGTTTTGAACGGCGTCTCTGACGCCGAATAGATGAGACAGCCTCTCTGTGTGTCGAGTTGTCCCTCACCATCTTCCTCAATATGCGTATTTCTTCTTTTATCTTCGGGCAATCTTTCGATGTCGCGTCATGCGGACCGGAGCAGTTCGGGCACTTGAAGGGAGCTGCAGCGTCACAGTCGTCAATCTTATGAGGTCCTCCGCACCGCTGGCAAGTTATCACACTTTTGCACACGGCGCTGACGTGTCCTAACTTGCAGCACTTGTGGCACTGCAAGGGCCGTGGCACGAAAGGGCACTCGGGATGTCTGACGTATCCAACCTTGACGCTTGCAGGCAGAGACTCAGAGTCAAAGACTATTTTAATGCATCGAGATTGCCCGAAGCGGCGGACGGTCGCGATTCTGACTGTTGACGTTACAAGCCTCTGAAGATCAGCGTCGGTGATGTCAATGTCCACGTCATTTATGACTCCAATCGTTGTTCCTTTCCCGTGAGCAAGGAACGAGCGCACTGAGATACTTCCTAGGTGCGTGACGGCCTTCAGTCTCTCGAGGATGGTTTTGTTTGTCACATCGACTGACAATATATTCTTCCTACTATTGATGCGGATTTCAGTCACTTGCGCTGGTGCGACCCGCTCGAAATATTCCGTTAAGGACTGCCTGTTAAGCGAGTTCAAGTTGTCTGTCGTAGAGGTAGGCACGTATGAAATTGTGAAAGACTGCTTGCCATGATCTGTCGATGGTTGCAAGTCCCTCGAACTTGATGTCCTTCGAAGCTTTCTTTTCAACCGCCGGGTGGTGAATGTCGTGAAATCAGCTTCCGACTCCATTTCTTCAACGGATGAGCTGTCGCTGGAATCGCAACGAGCGGCTGCGACGACACGGTCACCCATCTTCGGTCCATCAGTCGGCAGACGGCTGGGGCCCGCGGTCTCGTCGGGGTGATGGTCCCCCATCTCGAGGGACGACGTCCTCCGTCTCTCTTGATCTGTGGTCGTCAGGAATTCTCAGAATTGCGAGAAAATAGGAGAGCAGTTCAGGGCTCAACTATGCCCGAACGCACTTCTTCTTCCTCTCCTTGCTAAGTGCAAAAGACAAAAAAACAACTAGGAAGTTTACTGGCCCTTTGCTGGACAAAAAATAGGCAGTAAAAACAGTCAAAAGCAGCCATGCGTGTGTGAAAGCAACTATGACGTTTTCATTTAAACGACTCAACGGAAGAGCTTTTTGGTGTTAGTGTGGGTGAATCTCGAGCTCCGCCTTGAAGAGCAGAACGCGATAGCGCCATGGGGCCCCGTTCGCATCGCCTGCTCAATCGCTAGCCTCGCTTCGCTTCTCGGTGTGTACCTCTCCCGAGCCGCAAGGAAAGGAACATTCGTGCGCTTAGCATAGGCCATTTCAAACTATCCTTGAATGCCGTCTACAAGTACAGTTGTCCATTGCTTGCTTGCTTGCTTGCTTGCTTGCTTGCTTGTTTGCTTGATCCTTAGTTCTTGTCTCATATCCACTACGGGGGATTGGTTGTCCACTACGCCATAATTCTTCCTTTTTGCCAATTGCTAAAGTACTGGAAGTACCCACCCCAACATGTAGTGGGCAAAGTACCCACTACGCGTCTGTAAGACAACACGCGCATCTGCGCATCTGGCCACTTTGCTTAGTCTGTTGCTAATGATGATAATTAATTATGCCTGAGCGTTTCGCCATGGGCAGAACATTAAACCACCCTCTCGTGGCGCTGGCACAACTTATACGTTTTGACGCCTGATGAAATTCTACTCTCTTGCCACGCAATGTTACATGTTTTGATGACACTGTAATACAGGTCCCCCTTCTCACTAAAGAGCTTAGTTCGTATATCTGACTCTTATGTGTCACTTTATTCTTTTCTGTGTCAACAATGTTCACCAAATGTTCTCATCTGAAAACGATGCACTATCGAGACCTTGATCAGACTTTTCGTGACGTAAACGTGAAATACTCGCGTGAGCGCTCGTGAATCTGCGGTAATGACTCGTTGAAATAAGCCTGCTTGTTTTCAAAGAACACATGGATGTGGTGCTTAATGCAACATCATTTGAATCCTTCTGACTCCACATGAGTGCAAACATTACATTACGAAGATGTGTCGAATGTTCAGGTTAATGGCAACTAAGCTAAACTTATTTGCCATTAAAAATTTTGCTTGTATTTAGGGTGACCAAGGCTCCCGCTGAATAATGCCTCTACTGGCTGGCAGCTACAGAGTGCTATTTTCTTACAAGATCCGGCTCATAATCTTCTCAACAAACGAAATATATTCTCACAAGCATCACGTAAACGAGGTCACTCGGCTCGTACCAGTTACAACTCAAAATATATCTAAGATGGTATTAAACACATGGGAACTAAACAAACAGATCACGCGCTGCAAATGCAATCTCATGCATTACAGCTATTCAAGAACGTTAAAGTCCTGAATATTCAACTGTGTATCCAGGCCGCAATCCTTGGACGGAACTTGAGGGCTTCTCTTCCAGGAAACACTCACGCAAACTCCAACGCTGTCTGTTGTTGCTCCCTCCGCCGTCAGTCCCAAATGTTTCTCTTCCAGGAAACACTCCACGTAACTTCACTGCTCCCACGGCGTCATCACTCGATTCTTCCAGATCGACGACTGACTGACCGCACTACATCACAAAATACGTTTAGAATAACAGAGAGCTGAGCTAGTTGGTAAGTATTCATTCTAAAAAGACAGGGCGTGCAAACAAGGACACAAGAAAGAAGTCAGGACACCACAAACGGCGTTTGTGGTGTCCTGACTTCTTTCTTGTGTCCTTGTTTGCACGCCCTGTCTTTTTAGGACAAAATACGTCTTTGGCCTACGGAGCCACACTCAATATAACTTCATCTCTGGACCGACTGGCTCACTGCTGGTCGTCGGTGCATGCTTTAATCCGCTCTCCCCCGGGTTCCAGAAGAGTCGGGAGTGTTCTTCGGCGTGTAGCACAGCCAAAGCAAGGGAAGGGGCGAGATGTTTCTAAATCGTTCCAATCGCGGTGGCGTCACTCGCCGTCACATCATGCTTTCCTTTGAGATGTTTCCAGGCTTTGCGGGGCGTTTGTTCCGAGGCTGCTGGTTACCGGCGATGGCCGTTCGAGGGGGGCGGGGGAGAAGGATGCGGCGCGCCGGCGTTTTGTAGCGTTAGCTACACTTGCCTAGCCGGAGCCGATTTCGCGTGGATCCTCATGAGCCGTGCTGCGCATGCGCGAGGATCAGTGATGTCACACAGCTGGCTCACCGCTGTCCGCCACCGCGATCTCACGCGCTCTCCGCCACCGCCGCGCGCGGCTCGCCGTTGCTGGTCTGCGCATTCGAGAGGAGTGACGTGGTAGCCATGGCAGGCACACTGGCGCCAGCGCGCGCGCAGCTATTCGCCTTCGCTGTGCAGTCGCCGTCTGACACTGCGCTGGAGCCGCTTGATAGCGCCTCTGACTGGCGTTTGCAGGTGGGTAACGCCATTGAGAAGGAGAACGCAAATGCTGCTCGACGGCGCAGAAGAGCCGAGAAGCTTATCTCATCGGATCCCGAAGTAGTTGCCTGGCAATAAGCGGTTCAGCGTACGAAGAATAAACAGAAGAAGGCTAATAATCCTAGACAATCTGGAAAGCTAAGAATATTCAGCTGAACCTTTGCTAACGCTACGCATATCCTGGCATAGCCGATCTAAGCCACTGCAAATTTTTTAATGCTTGTTTTTCCTTGCGCGCACTTGTTCGGCGCCTCGCTGGCGCCGGGCTTTCCCGCTGCCGTCTGAAGCGGCCGTGCGTGCGCTTTATTGACGCGCTCGTTTGTGACACCCGCTGCTTGGACATCCCCAGGTTTCACGTTAGTGGAGCTGTATAGCATAGTCTTGTACAGTGTAGTATAGCAAGGGGCGGAAAAGGGTTGTGAGGATGACAAGGAGCGAAAAGAGGAGGGCAACGCCACCAATTTCGCTGCTTCCTCGATAATCGCACTATTAGTGCGTAGCTGCCCCAAATTTTTAAATGCGACGCATTTTTTAGCGAGCCCAACGCACTTTGACCATTTCTATCTATCTGTCCATTTATCATTCTAGCCGCCTACGTCTTGGCGCGATATGATTGTGAGGCACGCCGTAGTGCGTGATCCTGGAATAATTCCGACCCTCTAGGGTTCTATGACGTCCATGTAAACAGAAGCACATACTGGTTCTTTCCACTTTCACTCCCCTCAAAATGCGGCCGCTGCATTTGGATGGGAGCGAGAACCCGCGCCCTCGAGTTTAGCGACAGGACGCCATATGTCACCTCAGAAAGTGGGGGACATAAGTGCCGTCGAAAAGAGAGCTGATGAATACAAACGTACGGTAAGGTACACAACTTGGTGCTCCATGACAAAATGAAAATATGCATTGCATGAGAATGTGAAAAATTTAATATAAAATAGATAATGTACCAGAAGTTCAGAAAAAATGGCGAATGGCGCAGCTGTTGTCTTCAGATACGCAAACACATGTTGTGACAGACGCTCCAGCTTGCGTTGCGTGCCGCTAGCATTTAGCAAGTATGCGGTGCTTTGTGCAAATGTTCACAAGACGAAACTGCCCAAAAAGTATGTGGGGTTTCGCGCGTTCCATAGGCATAGCACGAGGGGGACAGGGGAGTGCCCCCCTTAATCACCAAAGGGGACCACCAAGTCTGCCCCACAACTTTACTTAGTCGGTGATGACCCGTCCATGCACACAACTTTTTGACGTTACTGGCGGCCGAGGACCACTAATACTGCTTTCAAAGAACTGCTTACTACTTCCCGCCTTCTGACACGGAAAGCCGGGTACCAAGACTAGGCCGTTTTCCAAGGCACGGCTTCGCTTGCTCTTTATTTTAACACGAAAGTGCTTTATGCCGGGGTCCACGAAGACTTCCCTGGCATCATTTCCGTCTCGGAAGTGACGTGGGTGAAGTGTACAAGGACAGATGACAGCGAAAAAGTAGAAGAAAAAAGTCGCAGTTTCGCCTCAAGGACGAAACAATGACTGCGATAGCAAGAAATTAGAATGTCACAGGAAGAAGATCAAGCAGCTAGAAACTCGATGCGCGCTATGCAAGCGCAAAGGACGCAGGAAACGAAAACAACAACTGTCACAGCTCGACACTTCCAGCGCACTGCTCAAACACAAAGAAGGAGACACGGAAAGAACGAACAGGTATACATAGGAGGAGCGCGAACTGTAACAGTTGTTACTTCAACTAACCCCTATCATGGCTCTTCGAACGGGTAGATCACTCCTTTCGCAAACGCGGCTGTTGCACCGAGCTAAGTGACCTTTGTGTAGTGTCTAGCTTCAACGCAGACTTTGCGCCGAAAGTACAATAATAATAATAATAATAATAATAATAATAATAATAATAATAATAATAATAATAATAATAATAATAATAATAATAATAATAATAATAATAATAATAATAATAGTTATTATTATTATTATTAGTAGTAGTAGTAGTAGTAGTAGTAGTATGGTATCATATCATGCCCTGTACTTCCCAATTGTGTTAATTTTCGAATTCCGCGTAAGTTAACCAGAGAGAACAGATCGTTTCATGTACCCGCCTGCTTCTTCCAACACTCTACGGTTCACAGAATACAAAGTCTGTATAATGTTTATTTTTTCGATGTTGACGTTTTTCATAGTCCACAGTGATTGTTTTTATTCGAGCTTTTCACTGTCTTGACATAGTATGGCACAATGTACAAAGTCTTCCCTTCTCCGTCTTTCCGCATAGTTGTATATATATGCAACATTATTTTTCATTCCCCTTCAATATTTCTCGTGTTGTCTTATTTTACTCCTCCCCTTTTGTGTTCATTTCTCTTTGTCTACGCGTTTTTCCTCTTGTTATTTCTGAAGACTGTCTGAATTGTATTGTTTATTTTCATTGTTTTATTTTTGCGTGCGCCTGCACAAGGACCTTACGGTTGTTCCTGGGCACGTTAAATAAATGATTGATTGATTGATTCTTCTCATAATTTATTAAAATTTGGCACAGTAACAATGTAACACAAAACTGGCCTGCCAAAGCCTCATTGGGCTTGAAAGGCCGCGCCGACAGACAGCAGACAACAGGAAATCATTTATCTAGGACCACTCAAATGCAGACACCTTTTTTTATCTTTTCGCGCATACATGCAAACAATATACGCGCGTGTACAGCAGTGCATGAAGAAATAAAACTGATGGTACTACATATATCGTCACCTAGCCTTACATGAGTTCACCATTCGTACATGCAATGGCAGAAATACAATATTAGAACACCATCAGTATTACAGTGAGGGTAAAAAAAAGAAAAAATGATACAAATTATTACAAAAATATTAATAAAGAACACATATGATAAAGCAATGTAACATCATTCTAACCTGTAGAGAGAAAAAAAAGTCACAGCATATCCACGTGGTGAATGATGATCAGTGGGGCCCCATCAATCATCATATAAAGAGTGATCAACACTGTGTGTATAATACAAACATCAAACTTTTATTTTTCTTATTTAGATGATGCTTGGCTTGCGTTGTCTCTTCATTATCACGGCTTTATGGTTCGTGAAATGAAGGGATAGCGGTTCCTGTACGGGTTGCAACTGGAAATTTGAAAATACCAGGTCTATACACATCCCTAGGATGGTCGTTGGTTTCATATGATCAAAGGACGCGCACTTGAGAGCATATTTGGCTTCCATATGTTGTATTAACCATTCATTGTTCTTTCAGTAATATCGACATTCATGTCATCAACTAACACAAATGGTCATTTCTTGTACTTGTCATAATTACACGATACCGTGTCAATATATGTCCTGATATTCCCACTTGACCAATTGTGTGCAAGGTACATGGTCATGATGATGCATCCATCAAAATCGATGGCAGCATATTCACCGTTGTGGCTCTGTGTCGTTGGTAGCAGTTTCAGGTCTTGTGCTTTTCTGTTTGTTTGACGTATACGGCCACACCACCTGCAGGGCGCTCTGCATCATCGATGCACACGGCTGGAACGTATCGTTTGATATACGGTCTTTTGGCGTTCCACGTCTCGGTTAGATAGAGAACGTCCACCGCAGTAAGTATGGGGTCCCGTTCCACATCGTCTACGTGGGCATGCAAAGTTCCCAGGAAAGCAGTTTGCTTTCAGCCATTTTATTTACATTCCTCCTGGCTTCTTCCACCTCTTCTTCTAGCCTCTTCTTTTCCGCCTTCTCCAACCAATTCCTTTGGTTCCTTTGGAATGGATGGATGGATGGATGCTATGAGCGTCCCCTTTATAACGGGGCGGTGACATGTCTGCCACCAGGCAGACATGTCACCGCCCCGTTATAGACACAGGCAGTGTGCCACCAGGCTCGACAAAAACAAAAAACCAATTTACTCTTGTTTTCTTAGTGTTGGCCTAATATCTTTACTTCAATTAAAACTACTTTACTCCAGAAAAAAAGTTTTCAGCTCCGTTCTCTGCCCTTTAAGGCAGAATTTTCATTTTTTTTTCAATATTTATTTTTGTCCTTTCTCTCTAATTTTCTGCCACGAATACTCTAACCGTCTCTTACATATTTCAATCGCGGGTGTGTTCAGCTTTCCATTGTCTCTAAAACCCAAGGCGTCATGTAGGCTCGTGCCCAAACATACACCTGGGTGGATATCTCTACATTCAATCAGAACATGCTCCGCCGTTTCCTTATCTTCCCCGCAGCTCGTGCATTGTTCTTCTTCTTTACTGAAACTCGCTTTATAACTACCCGTTCTAAGGCAACCCGATCTCGCTTCAAACAGTAAAGCGCTTCCCCTTGAATTATCGTAAAATGCCTCCCTCCTTATTTCATTTTTGCCCTTTCGGTAGTTACTCAAAGCCGGTTTTTTCTCTATAGCTGCCATCCAGTAAATCCTCTCCGCCTCTCTCACTTTTTGCTTAACGCTCTTTGTTGACATATTGCTTACACTACCAGCCGTATATTTACTAGTGAGCCTCCTGGTTCTTTTTCTCCACTGTGTGTCCACGCTCTTCCTACACAAGTAACGGAAAACCTTCTCTGCCCATCTACTCTCCTTCATATTCCTTAGCCTTTCTTCGAACCTTATTTTGCTCTGAGCCTCCCTCGCCTCAAAACCTGCCTATCCCATATCGCCCTTTATACCCTCATTTGTCGTCTTGCCGTCAGCACCCAACGCGAGGCGTCCCTCAGTCCTTTCATTTACATCAATTCCCGATTGCACCTCTGCCCTCATGCACAGCACTGAGTTCCCAAAAGTAAGCTCCGGAACCATTACACCTTTCCACAGACCTCGAAGCACCTCGTACCTATTGTATCCCCACAACACTATGTGCTTCATTATTGCAGCATTCCTCTTTCCTTTTGCTGCCGAGGCTTTTTCCTGTATCTCCATGTACCTGTCGCCCTCATTTATCCATACTCCGAGGTTCTTGTATTCGCTCACCCTCGGTATTTCTTGACCCTGTATTGACACCGCTAGATCACAAGGGTCATTGAGTACCATCCATCCACATTTTCTTACACTAAAGCCTTGTCCTACAGCTTCCCCTTCCCTTCCGCATATATCCGCCAGCTGCTGTATATCCTCTCGACTGTCAGCAAATAAGACAATATCGTCAGCATAAAATAATCCTGGAAGCTTCTGCTCAATCATCACGCCGCCCTGTTTGTGTGACAGATTAAAACAGATATGGAGCGAGCGCCACCAACGCCATCTAGTGAGCCCTTCACGAACTAGAGGTGGCTACTACAAACAAACAAACGGAGAATGGACACACCCACGGCATAAGGAGCTTCGCCCCTAAAAAACACAACACGTACAAAATGCCCTTTCAAGGGGTAACCGCGCGAGCACGGCCGACCACGCCCTGTGGTCATTCCAACTCCGGCAAAAACCTAGACAGTTTTAGAATTAGGAACCCAACAAATTTGCGAGCTTCCAGGACGCATGCACAAAACGCAAGCCACTCTCGCACACGCGCGCTCGCGTTGTCCCAAGACCCTTCAGCGTCTTCCTTTAGGCGGCAATCAAAGCCGCAGAGCGCGCGACCTCAAAGAAGAAAATAAAGAGGGCGCTTCACAGTGGCACGTGAAGCCACGCTCGCGTTCCCTGCGCGTGGCGATTCTGGTCACTAAAACTTCATTTGGCTCTAGTTGGTACATATTCCTGAGGCTAAAATTACAGCGCAAACGCACTTCTTTGTCCTGCTTACTTCTTGTTTACTTCTTTGTCCCTGCATCCATGTGAATATAATTTCATGTCTTCGCGTATCTAATACACTCTCATCCTTGTTGCACGTTCTGGTTTACAGCTATTGTGTGCGCATGTGCGGTAGTTTTCTTTGGGCTTATATATGCATTGGCGTATGAAAGAATAAAGCAGTTGTTAGTCAGCACTTGTGTCCTACGCTTTTTTTCTTCGTGGGTGTCTTGTACGTTCGCGCTGTAATTTTACCCTCAGGATTCTGGCCATGGTGTATCATTATACTTTGATTCTGGTTCAGCCGTCTCGTTTCTTCCCTCCTGTGGCATAAGTCTACAAGAGCCAAAGCGTTCCCACCAGCTCGCGCCACCACGAGCCACGGAACACTCTTCTTTTTCTCTGGCCGACTGGCCACAAGTGGCGTCGCGCTACAACCCCAAAATGGAAAACTAGCGTGGAGATCGCCAGCGATATGACGCAAACGCAGCGCGTGCAACGATGCAGCATGGCCCGCGTCTCGCATAATTTTAATTTCGCCGCGTGTGGCGTCCCGTGCGCTTTACTCAACGCCGCGTGCGCTTGTATTTATGAGAGTTGAAACGTGGGCTTTCGGTGTAGCCTTTCGCTTGGTGAGTTGTGTGTGAGCAAACCATCGATAACATTGTCAGCTAAGGAGTTGGGGTTCTTGCACAAGAGTTGATTTACAGCTTTATCCTGTTATGATTTGCTTAGGTGAAGTGGTTTTTTGCGCAATATCTGAGCACTCCCACGTGTTCAGCTGTCCGCTTTGTTTTGATGGTATATAAGCGGTCTGGTTCTTGAAAATAAACATGTCGTTGGTAGTAGCGCTGCGTGGTATTCCTATGTGCCTTCTCGTGACTGTGTGCCCTTTCGCGCTACACCAAAAGCCTTTCATATGTTTGTATTCTGCCGATTGTATCCTGGAGAACGAATGAGCCATGGCGTAAATGTCGAAGGCAGCGAGTTGCGGAGCGAGCGGCCGCAGGTTCGAAGCAGCGGTCGAGCGCTTCGAATTTTTTTTCTTCTGAACTATTTCTATTTGTGGCTTTTATTAGATGCGAAGTATCTTAAGGCGGAGCTCAATCCGGTGGTGGTGGTGTGCGGCGTGACCACCCTTACTGCGCATGCGCATACCCTCTCCACACACCTCCTCTCCACTTACCCTCTCCCCTCCCCCTCTCCACTTTCCCTCTCCCCTCCCCCTTCCCACTCTTCCTCGAAACGCGGGCTAGACATGCCGAAATTCTCTCCTGCGCAACACCGCGATGAGCTCGAGCGCATGCGCGTGTCCTCCGCTTCTCTCTCCTCTCCCACGCTGCCCCCCTCTCGCCCGCCTGTCGACCGCGTTCCCCGCTCGCCCTGTGAGAATTAACGGCCAGGCTAGATGGAAGATACGACGCGCGTAGCGTCCCTCTTCGCGTTCCACGACGCGAGGTCCGTAGCATGCCCAACGAACGCCAACGGAACGCGATCGTGCAAGTGCTCCGGCTTCGCATCGCCTCATGGTCCCCTTTAGCGGGAGATGGTGTAATTTTTTATATATACGTACATATACATTTCTGGGACATGACGGTGATGGCAGAATCCAACGAGAGTGTCCATATAATTGCTATCGCAATAAATTTTTCGTCGATTTGCATGACCTGAGAATATAACGCACGACCTCTCGGTCCGCAACGAAAGGTGCCCGGCGGCCTACCCACTGCGCCACCGACGCTCATACATGAGACTTTACAAGCGCGCCTTGTAAAATCTCATTTCTCATGCCTCCCTCTCACAGTGATTTCGTTGGCGGTGCGTCGGGGCCTAGATGCGGGGAAGTGAAGCACTACATCATGACACTAACCAGTGCTGAGTGAGAGCGCTGGAGTAGTTTCAGCGCAATGGCGGCTTTTAGTGCATTTTTCTAGGCAACTCTACGGTCGGTGCAATGCGTCGTACGCAATGATTCCGTTATGTGACGACACAGTACGTGCCTTGGCTTTCGCGTCGTGTTAGCCTGTGACGGCTAGTCGACAGAGTAGTGCAGCTTCCTCATGCACCAATAGCGTTTCTCCGCCGCCTATTAGTTCGAGTGCGATAGCACCGGCTAATAAAACTGCTACAATGAGCGGCACAGAAAGGCAATGACGTCCACGGAAAATGACGCGCAGTGAGTGACTTGGTGCAGCAAGAGAGACGCCAGCGGTGAACGCCTTCCAGCGTTCACGGCTCATGCTACCAGCTTTACCGCCGGCGTTCCTCAAGCGCCGTGGTATATAACACATGCATAGGTTACCCTGTTACGGGAACGCACGCCTTGACGTTTGTCTCGTAAGATGGCGACGCTTTGAATAAGTGCATATCGAGTACTAGCGCTCATTACGTGCTTGTTGATGTCATGTTTGCGCATAATTCACCCTGTGATGTATCCGGGTGTATGTTAACTACTGCAGCTACCCCAAGGTTCAAGTCAAGATCATGGACGTTACTAATCAGCATGAAGATGTGCCAGCAGGGGTCAACGTAAATGCATCCACGTCAATCGGTGCTAGAGCTGCCAAACACCAATAGACATTGTGCTCCTACTTCAATGTACAACAAAGAGTCATACCCCTGCGAAAACACGGTTCACTTTCGTGTTATACCGATTCTTATGATGAAGAGATGAACAATGTATTTTTTTCATTCCTAGCGAAGCTTATTTTCGTTCGGATTCGACCAACTGCAGGGGAAAAAATCTTGACCCCCACTCCCACCTAGTGGAGAACCCTCCGCACGCCTGTGGCGGGATGGAGTGAACTTGCAGCAATTTGTCCGGTGCAAGCACGGAATAAAACGCCACTCACGCGTATATATTCATTTTATGACGCACGCGAAGACTACATGTACCCCTAGTTACAAAAAAAATCACAGCATATCCACGGAGTGAATGATGATGAGTGGGCGAAGCTGCGGAGGTTCATCTGTAAACCGTGAATCTTCCGTGAATTCTGCCCAGTACAACATCACCGACGTGAGATCGGGCGCGTTTATACTAAAGGTTCGATGAGAGTTATGACGACTTGCAGCTCACTTTAATTTTACATGTACGCTGTGAATTTTCATTGTTTAGAAAACCATTGCTTTAGAAAACATCTGGCGTCTTTCGTTAAGCAGCTGGCGTCTTTTCGTTTTGCTTTTAGAAAACATCTGGCGTCTTTCGTTGGTTTATTTCATCAATGAACGGCGTTTTGAACAAAATTTTCATTGTTTAATCACGCACAGGAGAAATCTCACCAGGCACTACCTTGGAGGTAAACAATGGCTGCTAATGGGAATGAGAGACAGAAGAAGCCGGCTTTTAGCTAACACTTACACTTCTACTTCTACTAACGTTTCCTACTGGAACATGCCAATGGCTGCTAATGGGGAATGAGAGACAGAAGAATTCGGCTTTTAGTTAACGCGCACGCTGTGAATTTTTTGTTGTTCAACAACGCACAGGAGAAATCTCCCACCGGCACCACCTTGGAGGTCAAGATCTGGTACTAGCGTTAAGACTGGTTACGCACTACGAGGGACGAACGGGTGCCGCTTTAAGGAGCTTCGCCCCTAAAAATATGCAAAACATCTTACAAGTTACCACGTCTACAGCGCTTGCCTGCTCCATGGGCAAGCGACGTACGAGACTCCTAAAAAAAAGAGTCAAAGGAGGGTCAGCCACTCTGAGTCTCTTCGGTTATTCAAATGACCCCTTTTGGAAGGTAGAAGAGAAAATGAGAGTTAAGATTTCTGCTAGAGTCACTTGACCCTCGTGAAGCACGTTTCGATTGGCTTCCGGGCTGAAGACGCCACCGTATACGTCATATATATCACTTGGCTGGCGTTCTGCGCCGTTCGTGTACACAGTGTGTCCTTGCGCTGCGGGGCCGCGGCTCGCCGTCGGCGCGACGGTGGACGGTGGCTGGCGCCGATGGCGCCTCCTCCCTGTCTCATCTGTCTCTTCTAGTGCGTGGCGAGTCTTGCAGTTTTGTGTTCGAGAAAGCGTAGGCATCTTCGGTTGCGGTCTCACCATATTGTACGCGCTGGCTCCGTGCCCGCAGTGACGCTTGGACGACGCCATATTCATAGAGCTGAGGACTCGGACAGCGTGCGCCTGTCAACGGTGAGTCTACTGCTTTCGTAGGCACTAATTATACAGCTTCAGCTGGGCTCTTTGGAAGTAGGCCGCCAGCCATTTCCAACTGCAGCCTGCGTCCGCGGGGCTGCTGCAAATTCCCAACTAAAACTGTCGATTAACGAGTTGAGACTGTTGTGCGCGTCGTTGTACAAGCTCCCGTAATATGAGGTACGCAATCACTTATCAAGGGCAGATGCTTGCTGATTGTAGATCGTGTCTGCATTGATGAAGGGTACATGATGTCGTTTTGATGTGCCCTTTCGTGCAAGTCCTAATAACGTTTGCATCAATATTGAGTGGGCAGCGATCGTCCGTGCGTGGAAACGTGAAAAGAAAAAATGCGTGCAGAACGCTGAGACGGGCTAAACATAATGGCTTTTGTTTATTTAAGACCAAAGTTTGAGGTTCAGATATAGTACGATGCTTCAAGCACGTACACGGTATTGAGGTAAATTGGACTCGCCTCGTCAGGAAGGTGAACAGTTCTAGACTACACTATCGACGGCGCGCGTTGTTGGGGCCACCGCCATGCACTCTATTCCGCTCGTTTCTGTTTGCTGTTTTCGTGGTTTGCCTACACTGCGATGACGTTTGGCGTTATAACAGAATCGAGTGAGTGCACGTGACTGTGGGAGCTATGTGCGGTAATTCTAGCATACGACATGTCTGACCTCGACGTAAGCGGCGTCCGTGCGCGCTGGGTGTCGTTCGAGCGTTCGCACTCGCATGTGCTTATTTGAGTCTTTAGGGATGGGTTACGTTTGTAAAGCACGTGGTGAATAGCCGCTCACGGCGTGCCCCTGACTGCCGGAGGATGTGCTTCGGTGTCGGAACATGCCGGCGCAAAAGCCATGGCTTATTCCGGGAGCAAATATTGAAGACATTTCTCCGAAAGGAAGCGCTCTCATTCGTGCATTGCCTGTACCTATTGCAAAACGAGGTTCCCGCCTTAATTTACGTGAAAATTTGTTTTCCTTGAGACAATATATAAGGCGAAACACACCTGTCAGATGTGTGTACAGGGACGGTGTGTTGAACAAAGGGAGTTTCAAATACAAATAATCAGTGTGTGTGTGTGTGTGTGTGTGTGTGTGTGTGTGTGTGTGTGTGTGTGTGTGTGTGTGTTGGTTATTCCCAAAATCCAGGATCGCTTCTCCCTGCTCATCACTTCACTTTACAGCCACACTCGGGGAAACGAAAGTGTCGCTATGGTCTCGGGACTCACCACTCGTGGTCGGAAAATCAACAGCGGCGTTCACCCCGTCAACGAGGCAGTCGGCCCTGCATTTACTTTGGTTGGGCAAGAGCACGTAGAAAAAGAAAGATGAGCGGCACCCACGCAACCAGCCTAAACCAATTTCGTTTGTTGTTTAAAAGAGGCTCACATCATCTTGTGCTGCAAGTTTGTCGCCGTAGAAAAGCTACAATTTGCAACTTGTGTTTTACACGATAGCGGCAAAAAACTTATTTCCTTACCATATTGACGTGAACAGCGCGTGTAATACACAAGGACGAAGAAACGACGAGGACTAGCGCTGACTTCCAACTGAAATTTATTAACACAAACATAGAAAAACGAGAACAAGTAGGCACACGTGATCAACGCTCATTTGAATTGCGCATGACGGCAGGCATGGAGAGGGAACCAAGAGCCAAGAAGAATTATTAAGCAAAAACCACGAAACCGCGGAAAGACGTCAGGAGAAGCAACCAGAGTATGTCTAGGTTATCTGGCCGGATGAACTTAGGTAATCTATTTCTTTTTCAGTGAGGGCGATTGAAGGTTTGCTGATACAATATTCACGTCAATATGTTCACGTCAATATGGAATACCAACTAGCCCGGTCACACACCTTGCTTCCTTACCATGCCTGTTTGCAATCACTTATTGCGTGGGTTTTGCGAACTCTTGCTACAATTCCGTTTTCTCATCACAATATCACTTCAGATACCATTTTTCATGGCTGCTCACGCTGAACAGGAGCGACAGCAGAGCCAGTCCGATGTCTCCAGCCATCACTCCTTTTTGATTTATCTATACTCGTAAGATATAAATATCATAAGAGACGGTGCACTCAGCCTACGAAATAAAAAAAAACATAGGAAACAGTACAGTCAGGAAGCGCGAAGCTTGCTGCAGCACAAGTGGATAACGCAAAAACATTTCTTGTGCGTTGATGACAGCAGAGTAACTTAGAACACGCCGTTCAACAGAGATGTGAAGAGTCCCATTTTTCCGCTACGAGTGTGCATGCATATCTCTTTATTATTAGACGTTTTAGCAATAAAAACATCTAAAAGAAGGTCTTGATGCATGACAATTTTAAATCGTTTTTAAAGAAAAAACAATTTTACACCTCGTCGTGCAAATTATTCGAATAAAAAAATTTCAGTAATGATTGCTTCCTTCTTACCTAGTCGCGCTTCAATCGCAACTCGTGTTACTCCCCCTTGTTGACGCCACTCAAAATTTTCATTGCACCAAATTTGTCCCAAAGCTTCGTAGATATTCGCCTTGCACCCGCTACATGCCAAGATTTGAAAGCCACAATATCATCGTCAAGATCCTCCGGTTTTGGCTACATCGTTCCATCACTCGTTCCGCAACAGCAGCATTTCGTCGACGTCGTCGGTGTCTTTCTACACGTAAGCAAATACATTTCTTTAGTCTACTTATGGCTCATTCAGACTTGCGACTGGCATCGGTCGGGCGACAAAATTGGTCACAATGCGACCGGTCGCTAATGGCCGCGTTGGTCGAAAAGCCACTGCTTTAGCTCAGCCGCTCGCTGCTCTATTTTTCAGTCTCCCGATTGCAGTCGCAAGTTTCTTACCCAATCAGGTGCGCAGGAACACGATGACAGCTTATTTTACAAGGGAATGGTGTGGGAGCAGATGTGAATCTGCTGCCACACCACGCTCTGCCGAAGCGTCACGTCCCCGTGAAAACCCAGTGACGAAAGCATGAACGTTGTGATACGCATCTGCCAATTCTTGTGTCAAAATTCCGCAGTCTGTTTCGTAAGCAAGATCACTTGTGTCCTTATGTTTAATCATGTTCGGCAGACATAGTTCTCGGCACCGAAGCCTGGCTGTCACACGACATTTATGATCATGAATTGTCCCTGTCTCGTGAATTTTCGTCATTAAATGCGAAGCATTTCTTAGCGAACCTCAGGCACTTTGGGCGTTTCTATCTACGTATCTATCTATCTAGTCGCCTACGTCTGGGCGCTCTTCCGGTCGTCTTCATAGGTTGTAACATACCAAAATTTGCAAGGCATAGAATGAGCGTATGACGAACATGATTCACTGGTGATGACATCAATAACGCAAAATACCTGTCGACTACGTCATGAAACCGTTTCCCTCAGTCACGTGTGGCACGTACCCGCATAGCAGTGTTCATGTTTTGCGGGTATGTGCCACAGGTGATAACTGAGTCTCAATGAACGCAGTAACCCCGAACATACACACTGACTCGGAAGCAAAGTGATAGTAATAGTAATTGTTGGGGTTTTACGTCCCAAAACCACGATATCATTATGAGGGACGCCGTAGTGAAGGGCTCCGGAAATTCTGACCATCTGGTATTCTTTATCGTGCACTTACATTGCACAGTACACGAGCCCATGGCATTTCGTCTCCATCGAAATGCGACCGCCACAGCTGGGATCGAACCCGCGACCTTCGGGTCAACAGCCGAGCTCCGTAACCACTACACCACAGCGGCCGACGCAAAGAAACTTAGGGAGCTGACACCATGCTACCATTCCCTCCTCCACGTGGTCCGCAACGTCGACCACGTAGATTACGCAATCACCGCGGTGAATGCTTCTTACAATACCTTTTCCGAGAGGACCATGCCCCTCATGACTAGCGGTGACTTCAGCGTTGATTTATCAAAACCCAACAACGCCTGGTTCTTAGACGGCATGAAAGACGGCTTGGATGTGAACAGGGCATCACACGACAGGAGGCATCATAGATCATTTCTTCGTAAAAGCAATCCGCGGTTTCTACCAGCTATATTATACCTCGCACTTCACTACACTTAGACCGTTCGTAGCGGAGGTCACGAACGAATCCCATAACAAGTGCTGTACAGATGCTGGTGCTCACTGATCACTATGATGACCTTATTCAAGAACCGCCAAGAACCGTCATAACAGATAAGTATAAACATAACAACTGTAGCGCAACTCTGACAACTGCAACTCTAACTGTAACGCACGTGCAGTGCCCCGGCGCATGCCACTCGGCTGTGTACATATCTATGGGAACTTTTCTGAATAAAGCTTAGTTGCGAGTAACGCCTGTCCTGTGCATCTGTTTTCCTTCGTTGTCCTATTCGAATTCGCGCTTTCCAGTATGGAAGAATGTAAGCACTACATATCAGCTTACTGCGTCTGGTGTTGGTAACACCTATGTTGCTGTTGGTGTCGTTAGGCAATTGAAAAATTAACTCTAAACAACTGGTTATATAACACATGTGCGACTCTTCAAAATATGTGTGTGCGTATACCATTTGCACATTTCTCTTGCGTCATTCCGTAACGTTTCGCTCAATGTGAAAAATTACGACACACATCCCCTTGCTGTGCATGCTTCGCATAACATCGATGCCCAGGGAACGTAGGATCTGCCGAATTTTTCAGAAATATAGGGTTGAATCGAGAGGTGGCGGTGTGTAAGTTGCGATAAAAACTAGTTTGGAAACTTGCGTTATTGAAACTCCCTTATGCCTCGAAATCTTGTGGATCGCTCTTTCTCTGCCCATACGTACTACCTGTGTCATGGAAGTCTACTATCGCCCACCTGATCCATCTCACGAATTTCCTGATTACCTAAATGAGTCTAAGTTTTGTTCGAAAGAAGTACCCAACGTCGCGAATATTTCTTGCCCATGATTTCAACTATCCTAATATTGAATGGCAATCATGCAGACCCCTGGATGGCACAAGAAAACGTGAATGCCAACATTTTCTTGACGTGCTTTCGTCTTTTGATTTGCATCAAGTGGTCTCTGTTTCTACGCGGGGTGATTCGCTTTTAGACCTTATATTCCCTACGGAACGAAATAATGTTTCGGTAAATGTACTGGATGGCATCAGCGACCACAATATCTGGCATTGTGAGGTCGTATGCGCTCTGCAAAACCGTGAAAACAGAAAGAAGGTAATATTTGATTATACCCGGGCGAATGTAGACGGTCTTGTCTCTGACATTTCCGCCTTTTCTATTGATTTTTTACAATCATCGCATCAACGCGACGCCAATATAAACGGGGCACTCATTCGTGACAAGCTGATTACACTTAAAAAAGCATATCCCTAAAGCCAAAATAACCACATGCGCGCTATGCGTTTGGTTTGGGACGCATGTAAAACGCAAAAAAAA
This sequence comes from Rhipicephalus sanguineus, assembly GCF_013339695.2. Lineage (NCBI taxonomy): Eukaryota > Metazoa > Arthropoda > Arachnida > Ixodida > Ixodidae > Rhipicephalus > Rhipicephalus sanguineus. Next base: position 59,420,178 of record NC_051181.1, read on the forward strand.
ACGTTTATATTCCATAGCCAAACTAACAGCATCTGAGGAAGATTGGAGGCTTTATCGCAAGCACGTGCGCTTATGCAGAACCGAAATAACAACAGCCAAAAATAAATTTTTCAACCACGACCACTTCAAACATGCTTCGTAATGACACGAAAAAGTTTTCGCAAATTTTTAACCCTAACTACGCATCAAATTCGACGGTGTCGTTATCCAGGAATAGTAACATTCTTTCTCCGGCACGTGTCGCTGCAAACTTCAATGAGTTTCTTTCGTCTGTTTTCACGGATGAGACCCCTGTACCAAGCAACCTTTAGGTTCCTCTTTTATAGTCAAGTATGCTTGACAATAATACCACCCCGGAAAGAATACAGTCCTGCATCAATCGTATTCCGACTAATTCGGCTTCTGGTCCTGATGGTATCTGCCCTAAGCCACCTGAAACGTGAAAACCTGCAATACGTAACATTTTAACTGCACCTTTTGGTCGTTCTTGCGAAACGCAACTGTTCGAATACATTAATAACTTGCATAACTCTGCTCATTCTTTGCATGAAATTGATGCTATGTTTGTAGACTAAGCCTGTTGACAAGGCTCCTCACTTGCGGCTTATCCATAAACTGACATGTCCTAACATAAATACAAAAATTGATGGGTGGATTACCAACTTCTTAACGAACCGGTACCAATCCGTTTTTTTTATTGATCATTCATCTTCGTTAATTCACATCAAATCCGGAGTACCGCAGGCTTCCGTGCCGGGGCCTATCTTGTTTTTAGTTTATAATAACGATATTAGTAATGGTATGCATTCCACTTCCAGATTACTTGCGGACGACTGCGTAATCTACAGAAAAAGACACTAACCCTAAGGATACCTGCAACCTTCAGTCTGACCTAGAAAATCTCAGTAAATGGTGCAATGAGTGACAAATGCAAATTAACGTAAATAAAACAAAGGCTATCAGAAACGGGACTACAGTTAACTCCGTGGTATGCGATTACACATTGAACATGTCCATAGACTCTGCATCCACAGTAAAATACCTTGGTGTTTATTTGTCATGAGACCTGTCATGGAACGCTCATATAGACGCAATTGTTAGTAAAGCATCCAGATCGCTTGGCTTCATAAGGCGGAACTTGCATCCAGCTAACTCAGAGACAAAACTTCTTGCCTATAAGACTTTAGTACGCTCTAAAATTGAATACGCCTCCTTTATCTGGAATCCGCATCAGGCCTACCTCAAAAAGAAATTGGGATCGCTACAAAATAAGGCTGCTCGCTTCATCACAAAAAAATACTTATGAACATCAAGTGTAACTGAAAGCAAATCTTCACTTGCATTGGCTCCTCTAGAAAAGCGCAGGTCGCTGGTACTATTGTCCTTCATTCACAAGCTTCACTACAATCAGTCGTCCCACGATACCTTCAATATGACGCCAGCTCGCCATACATCTTCGCGACTCGATCACCAGCATAAAATTCAACCTATTTTCACCCGCACTAATCTATTATTTTACTTGCCACTTCTCCTCGCCATTCGTGAATGGAATATTCTCCTTGCTAACATCGCAGGCATCGTAAATCATGACTGATTTGTAAATAGTTTATATATAGTCATTTCTAAAACTCTGAGCTAATCTTTATCGGCAGCACGTCTTCCTCTTCCCTAACGAAAATAAGTGATAAACAAAATGGAAGCTAAAACATAAATTCTACACTAACATCACTGGTGTTCGCTTTTTACACTTGCATCTCTTGATGTACAGTCAAATCTGTAATTTTTTTATGCTTCGTAAAGTATGCTTATTATGTCTCTCTTGCCTTGTTCAAATGATTGCTGTTTTTTATCATTTCCATGTGATACTGCTGATGGTTATTGTTAACTGTTTCAAGCATATAATGAACTTCTACCTTGTGAGTGCTTTTTCTTGAGGCATTGTACTTGTATAATACCCTCATACGTGGCTCTTTTCGCACGATTTCTTGTTTACTTATTCTTGTTGTTCTAATTAATATTTCTTGTTTAGAATGTATGTTATCAATTTGCCCTATCCATTGTAATCAACCCCCCCCCCCCTATGTAATGCCTTCTGGGCCTTTAGGGTATCTGAATGAAACAAACATCGTACCGAAACAGCAGGACGGGCACTTAGGAGCTACGCTATAAAGCAATCGGCGCAGATAGAAAGAAGCCCACTCCAGAGAACACGAGACAGGTTGCCTGACTTGCTGTATTGACAAGTAGACTACCAGAAGTGGTTAAAAATAGCTGCTTGATGTCCGCTATTGTTTACATTATAGCTGTTACCCACTCGTATGGTTTAAATGAGGGTGAAGGTTCAGTGGTGTTTTCTGAATGGTGGCCATTGTTTGGTAGTGCTGCCGAAATCATAACAAAAGTCCCCTAATACTGTCTGCTATCGGTTGGTGCTCGCTAAATGTTGACTAATATCCGCTAATTATGTATGAATGATTGCTGGCGTTGGTTGGTATTGTTTGAAGTTTACTACATGATGGTTTCTAATGGCTGGTGTTGGCTAATATGTGCCAAAATGGTGCCTCAGATCACTTAAGGCTTCCGTATTTTGGCTAAATCGTTGAAATGAATGATGCTTAAGTGCTACATCATAATGCCCGGTACAAAGATTTTGTTTCTATTGTACAGCGAATCTGCCTGCGCCTCCTATAAACATCACTGATCGCGGTTGCGTAGGTGGGAACCGAGCAAGCACAGAATATATCATTCCTCTCGCGCAGGCTGCACCTGGTAACGGGCTGCGGCAGTGCTTCAGAGGAGCGCAATGGAAAACACTTTTACGGAAAGAGATCAAGCATCACTCGCTTCTTTCGCAGAGGAAAGCGGCGACCCCAGGGACATTGCTTATTGCGAAGGTGTGGAACATTGCCGACTAGTGTGTACGGCATGCGAAGATCAAGTATGCCAGATCATCCATTTTCTCCCCATGTGCAACAAACTGCTCTTTCACATCGGCATGCAACTCAGAGAAGAACGCAGTGCATCGTTGTCCTTGGTCAGTTTTCGTCCAATGGAAATCAACCTGATACCTCCTTCCAGCCCAGGTTCGTACCGGGCAAATACATTCCTCCGGTGGTTGCTGAGATCGCACATCTGCATCACCGGCCTCAAACTCAGGGACATGTTCCAAACGCCGCTCAACAAATTCGTCTTCAATGAACTGCCCGTTAACGCAAGAATCAAGAAGCTTAGATTGCATTTCACCATTGAACAGCCCTTGCAGACCCATATAATAAAACTTCTTCCCAGGCTTCTAAGTCTCGAAGAGCTTAGTTGCTGTACCGTGCTTGAGAGGCCAGATCCTCTTGTCGCCGCCATATCGGTACTTTTGAGAGCTACAACCTGTTTAACTTCCCTTGCCTTCGAAGGCTGTTTAGCGTACTACGAGCCGCCAAATGCATTTATCGACGCGCTGCTCGCGAACTCAACGTTGAAGTCGCTTGACCTGTCGGCGTCTTGGAAGTCTCTCACGGCGCACGGGCCCTTCGGCGAATATGTGAGAAGTAACCGAGTGCTCACAAGTCTGAAGGTTTTTGGCGACGATGTAGATCAGGAAGGGTTGTTTCTTGTAGATACGCTCGTTCGCAATGGCACGCTTACTGCGCTAGAGATTTCTAACGCGTGCGGCGGCGAATTAACCGTGCGTTCCTTGACGAGGATAATTGCAGAATCTACTGCCCTCAAGAAACTAACTATTTGCGAAGTGCGGTTCCAATACGCCAAAATATCCGAGGTCACTTCCAAGCGCTTCGCAGAGGCACTGGCAGAGAACGAAACGTTGAAAGAGCTCACGCTTCCATACGCCTTGTGGCACAGAAATAACTGGATTGCTTTCTTCTCTGTGTTGCCGAGAAACAGACATCTCAAGAAGCTAGAACTCTCGCATGCGGATACTGCAGATTATGCAACGTTGCCCGAAGTCCTCGAAGCACTGGCGCAGGAGAAATCGTCGGCACGTGTTTCTTTCACAAATTACATACAGACGTCTGGAATAAACCTCATGTCGTTCAGCGCTTTTTCAAGCATTGATATTTCAGGAGAACAAAGCGGGACAGTGGATGCTTTACAACGACTACCTGCGTTGGATCACTTCACTTGCGTATCGCTAGATATATGCGAGTCTGATGAGAGCGTCTTTTCTTGTCTCGCAAACTACATTCATTCAACGACAGCGCTTCGGGAGCTGCACCTGGGCGTGGCAAACCCGCTCTGCGTGAGAAGTGCCGCTGCTTCAGTGTGCTGGACGCATGTCTTCGGATCCGTCTCAGCAAACACCAGTATCGCGTATCTCGGCTTTACCAGCAGCGGCACTTTTCTGTACATGGACGTTCTCGCTCGCACAATCGGACTCAGCAGGACCATAACACGAGCGTGGTTCCAGCTGGGTAGAAGCTAAGCGGACGCCACTGGCTTCGTTGTGCCACTGTCGGAGACCGTCGGTGACAACTACAATCTCCTCCAAGTCTCCCCTTTTTTCCTCAATGTGGCCGCCGAAGCAACGTGGTGCTGGTTCACAATCACGGAAACGATGCGAAGGAACTCTGGCCTGGTGGAGCGCGCCGCTGCCTTCAAGGAGACTGCGCGTCTCGATTTGTACGGCTATATATCTTGGTTTCTTTGTCAACGAAAGTTAATAACGTGTATTTTTTAAATGGATGCTAGCAAGCCCAACCTAACCGATGCTTGAAACGAACCCACGCCAACCTAACTTGACTTTACGAGTTAGGTTGGCGGTATTAGACCGTCTTACGGTGTAGACAGTCCGATGTCACACTTGTGGCTGCAGTTCTTTTCTTCAAATATGTCAAAAATACACTTTAGCCATGTGACTTCAGGAGACACTTTATTACCCGTCATAGAGTTTCTTACTATAATACCAAGAGGGGCATCTGGCGCTATTTCTACGCGAATTCATTTAGCGGCGCTTGGGCCACCATGACAATGATGCCAAGTACAGGTTTCGGATCGCTTCGCATGGCTTTCGTTCTTCAGATTCGCGACTCTTGTTTGCCGAGTGTAAACCAAAGTTATATGAAGGTATTTCCAATGAAAACTTCCTTCATTCTTTTATCCGCAAAACTTATTGCAAAACGTTTGCGTGACCGTGAGATGGAAGTGAAACTTGGACAAACTCAACCACCAGGGTATGCATTGCTCTGAACTTGTGTGTCAGATCTGGCATCATGATATAATGAATTATTTTTTTACAACGCTTATAACAAACACGCGTGTCTTTCCCTCGAAAGTACGCGTTATCTATTTATGGAAGTATCAGTACTGTATAGAGTTAGAAACACTTAACATATCTTCTGCTGCGATGTCAGCCCTTACAAAAATTTTTGTTGAGTGTCTGCTGAATGCTTGTACACAATTCTCAACAGAACTACCAGAAATCCTGATTAAATTGTGATGAGTTCTTGTGATGAGTGCTTGATGAGTTTCTGCATGTATTTGGCCACCGCGTTTCTGATTACTTCTTGGTTACTGCATTTGTGGTGCGTTCTTGATTACTGTGCTTCTGGTGCATTCTTGATTACTGTGCTTCTGGTGCGTTCTTGGTAACTGCGCTTCTGGTGCATTCTTAATTACTGAGCCCCCCCTCTCGTGCATTCTTAATTACTCTATTTCTGATCAATTAATATTTGAAGTGTTTCATTAAGTCACAATTCTGCCAATATCATGTTGAATATGTGACAAATTCGTGTCAACTTGCTTCTTTGCAAAATTGTTCCTCAGATCAGAAATTTCACCCGAGATCATAACAGCTAGGACCGCAAGACGGTACAGTTAAAGTTGGCTGGTAGCCATGCCATCCACTGCCTCCGCTGTGTACCAACAAATGTATGTAGGACCAGCATTTGCATGGATCGCAGTAAGCAGGATGCAGTGTATTCAACAAATCGTCCTTTAATATTATAAATACTTCGTGTGCGCAGCACATCACCTGAGCTCTCGTGCCAACATCGACGACAAGCTATTCTTCAGCTGCAGTGTTGAAGTGGAAAACTTGCTGCATGTGTAGCCTGCAAAAAATGTGAAAAGGTTGACAGTTTTAAAAAAAAAACTTCACAGCAGTAAATATTTGACATTGATTATCTAACTGGCAAATACTGTGCAGAATGGACACTGGACCACTTTATGACTGTTCAAGCTGAACCAGTAGGCACTGCCCTACATGAATGGTGGCACATACATGCACCGTAAAACCTACAATAGTGTCAATCATGGTTAAAAGCAAAAATACAATTTGTTTTTAACCGTGATTTACAATATTGTAGGTCTTCATGGTTTTCATGGTTTAACCATGAAAAAAATTAATGTGCGTAAAAGCTATCTTTTCATAAAGAGACTTAAAATAATTTATACTTAATTACTGCCAGCATTGCAGGACACCGTTAATAAATGGAATACGTAGCCGCACATCTTAGCGATCATGAGCACGCACTGAACAAAGTGAAAAAAAAGGGAATGTTACAAGAGCCAATGCTTCGACAAATGGACTTGACTTGCCTTCCATCAGATCAACTTGTTGAAACACTACCTGTTCCCGATAGCATAATTTCAACACTTCGGACAATTCGTTAAGTGCAACAAATGATAACGTAACTAGTCATTTTTACTAACTAACTTATTTATTCACTACCATCTTGCAGCAGGTGACTTATCGAGGCTTGCCAGCCTGAAAGAGCCTTTTCCCCCAAACTCAAGAATAGCACCCTTTTTATTCCTAACAAGGGTGAGTTGGCGTTACTGATGATACAATGGCTGAAACAGCTGGTCAAATCTTGCATTTAGTAAGCACTTTCGTGACCCACAAAACTTTCAGCCTGGCATTTGCAATTTCGCCATCCTTTACTGGAGGTGTTATTATAACATGCCATCAGCAAAAATAATTCATACAGTGTATGTTATGCTAACAGAAGTCATGGCAATAGTGATTTGAACTAAGAAACAGATAAAAAATGGTAGAGCGACATTTTGCTTTCAGCCCCGCATACACACAACATCAAGACACAAATATGAAATCTGAAACAAGAATATGAGAAAAAAAATCTACATGGCATCATTAGTAACTCACCGATCACTGCGTTGACCCTGACTGGGTCCAGTGCCTCCTTAACTTCGGCATTCTTATTGGCATTGCTGCCCTTCCGGAAGAGCGATTTGCCACGCATCTCCTTCAGAGTAAAAACACTCCGGAGAAGATGCCTGGCGAACTTTGTAGGCCCACTGCAGTGAGAATGGAGGCGCTCCAGGAGCGTTTTCTCAACCAAAACGCCTCCGCCGATGTTAACCTGCATACCACAAAAGCATCCGTTGAGCAAAAGAGCAGTTCATTTCCACATAGCAAAGAACAACTATGATGTTTCAATTTTAACATCTGGGGTAAACAATTTTCGGCCACTGTTTCTTTTTTTTTCAGCTGCTGTTTGAAACCACCACCTCAATATCAAAACCGAAACTGTATTTTTTAAGGTGGCGGTATTAAAGATGCAGTGATGTATTTCTAGGCACCATGATACCCTTTCAGAGTTCTCGACAGAAGCGCTCTTATTTACAGCAATAATCCAATATATTTAAAATTCATGTCAGTACTCCTTTAACAGGCATATTACCAAATAGCTCAAGGAGTGATCGCGATCATTTTTTGAGACACAAAAACAGAAAGATGATCATCAATTTCTGTTTTTTGAACGAAAGGGGATAGTTCCAGACGTGTTTCGAGGCCTTTCATCATCATTTACAGCTTCAGTCGATTGCACAATGAAAAACACGGACAACAGAGAAGACATGACTATTTCCATGTTTTTCGTTGCGCTGTCACACTGAAGTTTTCAATTACCAACTTGGCCAAAATGCTGCTCGGATCATTTACAACCTTTCAGTTTATCCCTTTTGTTACTTTAACTCGAACTTGGTAGGCATCCCCATGATATTCAAATGAACTTCTTTCTACTGAATGTCTCCAATGATGACACTGCTCTGGCGCTGCGGCCGCACTGCAATGGAAGTCGCAAGACCTTTGCCAGTGTGACTGGTAACCGGTTCCCAAATGAAGAGTACTGAAGCTTCTGCACTGATATGACATTAAGTAAAAACAGCCACTGCAGCGCTATTACCGCAATGACAACAAGTCTGGATTGCAGCGTGCGCCACAGATCCGGTAGCCCGCACAATGAGTCCTTTAAATCAAGTAGCGCTCTTTCGTTTCTAAGAGCTGGAGCACACTCCTCTGCGCAGATTTACCTCATTTTGGAGCGATGTAGCAGAGTTCGTGTTTCAGCACAATCTGGCAAAAATTGCGCAGCGGTAAGCATCAATGCATTGAATGCAAAACTTTTTAATTGCATACCTCAAGTACGGTGCCAGTATATCACTCTTAATATCGCAGATTTAGCAGCATTTTATCACACTCTGGGTAGACAGAGCTCTCAAAAATGCATAGGCTGAGTCTTTCAAATAGTCGCAGCAACTATTTAGATCAACAATTAACAAAACAGAACCAACCCTACTCTATCAAAGTACATGTCGCACGAGCTCCATCTTTTATTTTCACTTTAAGTGCTCTAGTGGTCTAGCAGTTATGGAACCTGGCTGCTGACCTGCAGGTCGCAAGATGGAATTCCGGCTGCAATGGCAGCATTTCGATGGTGGCAAAATGCTAGAGGCCCGTGTGCTTAGATTTAGGTGCATATTAAAGAACCCCAGGTAAATGGAATTCGTGGAGCCCTCCACTACGGCGTCCCTCATAATCATATGGTGGTTCTGGGACCCAACATTTATTGTTATTGTTTTATTTTCACCTCCCATGCTTACCCCCCCTTTGCTTGATTAGGGCCAGCCTATTTCATTTTCTAGTTGCAGTTGGATGTGTAATTTACTATCATTCCATTTTCTGAACAAGTGCTCTTTAAAAACCTATACAGATATCCAGCTACTTCACAAAGGAAAGAAAAAAAATCATGGGAATTCCTTTTAAATTGCAGACACCATGATCGTGTATTGACAATAGCACACGCATGCACACAAACACCAAAAAAGGAAAGCTCTTTTCCGAATGTCTTATTTCGTCTAGCATCATTAAAGGGGTCATGAAACGTATTGCGAAAATTTTCAACTACATATGTATCCTGAATCCTGGCCATCCTTTCAATAATAAACATTGACTTGTTTCATCATACAAGTTCATTTAATGGTTATAAAACCACAATTTCGGTTTCCAAGCTCTCACATCATCCTAAGTCAGCCAATGAGAATTCTCCGTCGTCGACAAAACATGACGACGACTACGCCTGCTCAGCCATGGTTGACCGAGGTTTGCCGCATCATACCGCTTCCATTGCCGCGCCGCCGGCGCCCATGCGATCCTAACGTAGCAGTTAGTAGATCCACTCCGGGTGTTTGAAGCTTGTGAACGCGAACATCGTTTCTACTGCAATAACTTGTGCGACACTGTCTGACGATGCACACGGTTGGCACATCGAGGACTGAGCCAACCAACCAGTAAGAAAAAACTACACCGCTGCACCGAGAGAGCGAAGGCAACACGGAAAGCAAGATGGGCAAGATTAAACATGTAACGGAGCCGGGCAGGGCGGAGGCCCGGATGTGCTTGAAAGCGGAACCAAGGAGATCACTTGCTGTAGTTGCACAATATGCAACTCGGGGCGCAAACCAGTGGTGTTATTTCTTTCTTTTCTAAGTTTCCATAAATCTATCATTTTAGAGCAAAATAAAGCTAACGCTGTGTGTACAACTTGTATTAGGATGACGTCACACGTCAGTGCTTATGGCCCAAGACAACTGTGAGTTCAAACAGGCGTCATTAATTATAGACTGAATATTGCGCCGAAATATTTCGGAATCGGCAAAATGTTTCGGAATCGGCATGTCTAATCTGTATTGGAGCAGAAGAAATTACAACCGGGCAGCTTCATTTTCTTTTCACAACCCCTTTAACAATAGAAAACATGCACAAGTTGCACATGCACATATTGTGCAACTTCAACAGCAAGTGCTGCTGAAGTACCATGATCAGCAATGCTGCTATGTTCAGATGAAAAAAAAAGATACTGGGCAAAATAAATATCATTACAGGGTTTTATGTGGAAAAACCACGAAAACCGTGCACTGATCAAGATAGACTGGGGCAGCAACTCCTATTTCATTGGTAGCGCAACACACACAACATGTGAACAATCTAAGTTTAGGCCTCAGTAACAGCCCGTTGGGTACAGTTTCAATAGCCAGAGGTAACGTTTATGGCATCTTGAGATCAATTGTGCTGCACAAGATAGCTTGCCACAGAAGCAACAAAAAGAAAAAACAACAACAAATTTTCAAAATTAGGAATACTCGCCCTTTCGGCTTCAACAGCAGGAGATGGGTCTTTCTCCGTCTTCCTCAAGATTGTCCTCAACTTTTTTATCATGTCATAGGAGTCTAAGGGAGCACATGAATGCAATCACATTAATCAAAATGCGTGCACAAGTGGTAATTAAAGTAAGGTTTGATCTGCAGTAAATGAAATTGTGGAAGTAATCTTGAATGTTACCGAAGAATAGCAATGAAAATTCAGAATGCGTCACCTTTAGAGCACTTTGAACAGCACTTTGTTGCTCTGCTACAAGGATAACGATGTGGTTTGCAACAGTGACCTAAATAATGAACTTTTTGTGCTCCAGTTCTAATTCATCAAATTGACAAACACACTGAGATGGACAGTAACATGTCCTAGTGAGAATGTGCAAGAAAAAAAAGACGTTTGTGACATTTGTTAGGGTAATTACAGTAAGTGATGAACGATGAACTAAGGTGCTGCTGTCAGTATAAACAACAAGCCTATTGGTGCCATACCTTTGTGTCTTAGTTAGTGGAACGTCCCTTCATGCCTGCCTTACACAGCAGCTTTGAACAAAGGGTGTGGTGTTCTTGTGAACAAGAATGATATTAAGGTAACAAAATGATTAGAATGTAGAGGTGACATGCCTTATCAACAGCAGAGTCCAGCAACAAAACACAAGTCATGTTAAAGCATCTTTGTTCCTTTCATATGAACATTAGTTAGAATGTCATGAGTGCACACGCATGAGTAGGAGTTCTTTATCCAAATAGCAGCACATACCACAGTCCACAGTTGTTATCAAGGGAATATACCTACTAGTAATCACTGTACAACTTGATGCTCCTTAAATGGCGACCTTTTCACACCATAATGTAAAAACAGTGCGTACAAAATGTTGCTGTACAGAGCAAAGCGAAGTTTGATGTACCAATTGTAATGTCTAAGGTAAATAAATTTTAGTTTTGTTCTTTTTATTATGAGTTTCAGCATGACACAGCATGCCAGTTGCATTATAACTACCACTCAGTTTGCAAAGCCAAAGAAGTTCTTCATATGTCTGGTGTTTCTATACCTAGTCACCTCTATCCGACATGTAAGGTTGAGTCAGTTTATATATGTACCTTGTGGCGAAGCAGCTCCCAGAGTATTCATCCTACAGCAATATGCACAGCTCGCGTCGTCATTCAGGACGTTCTGTACGATGTCGAGTTCATTATAATTGCTGCATGCTCTCACGACGTCATCCTGGGATGGGATTTTCTCTCCCGCCACGACGCCGTAATTCATTGCGCACAAGCCGAAATCGAACTCTCCCCGTTCTCAGATCTGACGCCGGCAGACACTTCATCGGTATCGAGCAAGATCCTCGTCAAAGACGATACCAAAGTGCCTCCAAACTCGTCGACGGCTGTGTCAGTCGACTGTGCCGGTCTCTCCGACACCATTGCACTCATTTCGCCATCTGACCACGTTTGCACAAGGAGAGGCTTGCTGGTACCTTTCGCGACCGTCCAGGTCACTCAGGGCATTACCGCTATTTTTGTTCACAACCCATCTCCATACATTGTTACGCTGGTGCGAGAGGAATGTCTTGGCGGAGTGGAGCCCCTTGAAGACGCACAAATTATGGACGCACCCGATGACACGCACTGTCCCAGTTCCGGTACGCTCAGTGCTGTTTCCGCGTCCGATTCGTCACCTGCTGATGTATTTAGGTCCTCCATTGCTGACGACCTCACATCGGTCCAGCGTTCCCAACTTCTGTGCCTGCTGGAAGAATTTCGTTCTTCTTTCGATGTCGGGCAAACTTCTCTCGGCCGCACTTCCGCTGTTACGCATCGCATCGACACCGGCGCCCAACCACCACTGCGGCAACGTCCATATCGCGTGTCTCCCGCAGAACGGCGGGTCATTAATGAGCAAGTCGACGATATGCTTCGACGCGACGTTATTCGGCCCTCGGACAGCCCATGGGCGTCTCCCGTTGCTCTCGTTGCGAAGAAGGACGGTTCCGTGCGGTTCTGTGTGGACCACCGACGGCTCAACAAGATCACTCGCAAGGATGTTTATCCGCTGCCGCGAATCGACGACGCAATTGACAGCCTGCAAGGAGCCGAATTCTTTTCGTCTCTTGATTTGCGCTCGGGGTACTGGCAAGTACCCATTGCGGATGACGCTCGACCGAAGACAGCCTTTGTCACGCCCGACGGCTTGTACGAGTTCAACGTCATGCCGTTTGGTCTGTGTAATGCGCCCGCGACCTTCGAGCGCATGATGGACACCGTTCTGCGCAACTTGAAATGGCACACGTGCTTGTGTTACCTGGACGACGTCGTGGTTTTCGCTCCGGACTTCTCCACGCATCTCCAACGTCTGCGGCATGTTTTGACGCGTTTGCGCAACGCCGGCCTCCAACTGAATCTGAAGAAGTGCCGATTTGCAGCACGGCAGCTGACAATCCTCGGCTACGTCGTGTCCAACGACGGAATCCTTCCCGATCCGGCCAAGCTTCGGGCCGTGGCAGAATTTCCCAAACCTACGTCCGTAAAAGAACTGCGCAGTTTCGTAGGACTGTGTTCGTATTTTCGACGCTTCATACGAAACTTTGCCACCATCATATCGCCGCAGACGAAGCTCCTTAGAAGTAACGGACTCCTAAATTCGTGGTCGTCCGAGTGTGACGACGCGTTCGCAAAGCTCCGTCGTTTGTTGACGTCTCCTCCCATACTACGCCACTACGATCCTACAGCCCCAACGGAGGTACACACGGACGCCAGTGGTGTAGGCCTCGGCGCTGTCCTTGCGCAGCGCAAACCAGAGTTCCCCGAATATGTCGTGGCATACGCAAGCCGTACGCTGACCAGAGCCGAGACCAATTACTCAGTCACGGAAAAAGAGTGCCTGGCGATCATATGGGCCCTTACAAAGTTTCGACCTTATTTGTATGGTCGCCCATTTGATGTCGCCACCGACCATCATGCACTATGCTGGCTGTCGTCATTGAAGGATCCCTCAGGCCGTCTCGCCCGCTGGGCACTTCGCCTGCAGGACTACGACATCCGCGTGCTGTACCGCAACGGACGCCAGCATGCTGACGCCGACGCCCTCTCGCGCTCCCCCTTGCCTGACGACAATGCCCCCTGCTCAGTACCTCACATGGCCGTTGCTTCAATCAACGTTCACACCATCGCTACCGAACAGCGCAAGGATAAATGGATCACGTCGCTGATCGACTTGCTCACTGATCCGTCGGCAACACCATCCACTCGCGCGTTGCGTCGTCAAGCCCACCATTTCGCCGTTCGTGACGACCTCCTGCACCGACGCAATTACAACGCCGACGGCCGCGAGTGGCTACTAGTGGTACCCCGCAGTCTGCGTTCTGAAATATGCGAAGCCTTCCACTCTGACCCGCAATGCGCGCACTCTGGGGTATCCAAAACTTACCACCGCATTCGACAACGATACTTCTGGCGTGGGATGTACCGCTACGTGCAGAAGTTCGTTCGCTCCTGCCTCGATTGCCAACGCCGAAAACCTGCAACGCACGTGTCGCCTGCAGGTCTACAACCATTACCTTGCCCTAACCGTCCGTTTGGGCGCGTGGGCATCGATTTGTATGGGCCACTTCCTCTGACTTCGGCTGGTAACCGCTGGGCCATCGTCGCTGTTGACCATCTAACGCGATACGCCGAAACCGCCGCCCTCCCAGCGGCTACAGCGCGCGATGTTGCCTCCTTCCTACTACACAGATTCATACTGCGTCACGGTCCACCCCAAGAGCTTCTCAGCGATCGAGGCCGTGTCTTCTTATCAGAAGTCGTGGAAGCCATTCTGAAAGAGTGCCATGCTGTTCACCGCAAAACTACTGCTTACCACCCGCAGACGAATGGCCTAACCGAACGCTTTAACCGCACGCTCGGCGACATGCTGTCAATGTACGTCGCCGCCGATCACACCAATTGGGATGCCATTCTGCCCTTCGTCACCTACGCCTATAATACCGCCCCTCAGAGCACTACTGGTTTTTCACCCTTCTTCTTACTGTACGGAAGGCACCCGTCGCACACCATCGACACGATACTTCCATACAAGCCAGATCCATCCGAGTGTGCGCCTATTTCTGACACAGCCAGGCTTGCTGAAGAGTGTCGCGAGCTTGCCAAGACATTTACGACGCAGGAACAAGAGCTGCAGAAGAGCATTCGCGATGGCACCACCACTTCTGAGCCTACGTTCCTCCCTGGAGCGCTCGTATGGCTCTCGGTCCCTACCACTGCAAGTGGCCTCTCTTCAAAACTGCTGCCGAAATACGAAGGCCCATACCGGGTCGTCGAGCGCACATCCCCGGTCAACTACTTGATCGAACCCATCGAACCACCTTCGGACATGCGCCGTCGAGGGCGCGACATAGTCAACGTGGAGCGCCTCAAGGCCTACTATGACCCACTCATAGTGACGAGCTGTTAGGTCGCCGGACGGCTCCCTTTTGCAGCGAAAGCTGTTATGAGATCATTTCACCGGCCGTTTTTGGCGCCGTAGTTGTCCGCCGCCGCCGCCGCCGCCGGTGTCCGTAACCAGTATCACTCGAAATAAGAAAAAAAACGAAATAAGAAAAAAATTCCAGGATGGAATGAGGTTCGAACCTGGGCCCTCTGCGTGGGAGCCCAGTATTCAACCATGCCGGTGCTTGAAACTGCTTTGCAAAAAGGTCCTATACAGGCTTCATGTCGGGAAGGAACCACATTAGCATATGCAATATAGCGTGGTAGAAGAGTAAAATAAGCACCAAGCGTCGCACAACGCGAATTCTGTAACCAGGCGTCACACAATGCGAATTGCGCAACGAGTAGGTTGTTGAATGCTTCCAACCCATTACAAAGGACTCTGCCATAATTCTTCATCGTCATCAGGCACAGCATCAACAAAGTGCGCATAATGCCTTATATGCGTTTAGCAGGTACCAACGCTCTCCGTAGAATGACGAAAAATGGCACAGTGCCTGCTGCCCTACTTCTCAAAAATTACAATGATTTATAGCGTAGTGGGTTCCTCGGAAGTGCACTTGTATTGGTTGCTTGGTTGCCAAGGAAGCCCATAAGCGCATGATCCACTTCCTCGGGGTCTCAGTAAAATTACACTGATTTATAGCGTAGCGCGTTCCTCGGAAGTGCACTCGTATTGGTTGCCAAGGAAGCCCATAAGCGCATGATCCATTTCCTCGGGGTCTCAGTAATGTTCTTCGCCCCCCGTCTCTCTCCCACGTCAACGTATGTTATAGAGCATGACGGGAGAGGGAAATATCGACCGGGTGTCACCCAATGCAAATTACATAACTGGTGGGCCGTCTAAAGATTCCAACCCATTACGAAGGGCTGAGCCATAATTCTTCATCGTCATCAGTCGTCGCGTCAACAAAGTGCACATAATGCCTTACAGACGTGTAGCTGGTGCCTCGCTTCTCCGCAGAATGACGAATAATAACTTAGTAGGTGCTTCCCAACTTCACAAAAATTGTGATTTATGGCGTAGTGGTTACCTTTCTAGTGTACTTGTATTGTAGCCCCAAGAGAGCTTAACGGGCTGTAGAAACGCCGCTCTTCCAGCTTTCGCTGTGACTGTGCTGCGGTTTCAGCGCAGGCCTGGCGTTTTTTCGTACCCGGGGTAATTGTGGCGAAGCAATTGGTACTGTTTAACGGTAGCGTTCTCCAGCGGCTCCAAGTGGGTCGTCCTCTTAAAAAACGCCGCTCGCTCTCGGAGCTCGTGCTTTTGCCTTGACTGTCGCCATAGCGAATTGTCGCCGAGTCCCGTACAATAAACCGCTTAACAACCTGATTAAAACAGTTTCACTTAGCGATCTTGTACGCGTTACAAAATAAACACGGAGGCGTGGCATTACAAATCGCCGCACGTGACCGCACGGGACCGCACGCGATTGGTCAATGCAGAGCCGTGACGTCTGTCGTGGTTCAAATGGGCCATTCGCGTGCGGCTGGATGTAACGCCACGCCTCAGTGTTTATTTGGAATTCACCCATAAAAATATGCATAAGTTAAACGGCACAAAGTTTAATGTACAGTGTTTTTTCCAGCCTGTACTCATCACATGGCCATAGTAGGTGCTGAGAGTTTAAAATGGATAACCCCCCCCCCCCCCCAGTAGAGAACAGTGAAAATCCAACGGCAGGAAAGGTGGTGCACAAATATGTTTCACAACGAGTGAAATCTTCGAAGGGTTCCACATACCAAACCTAAGAGACGTGTCAGTGACACATCGTCGTGCTTCTCCAATAAATAGTGAACATTCCTTAGAGCCACAATATGCAAACAAACAATTACCAATAGTGCACTGGGGTTGAGGATTCGGCTAGTTGGTTCATGGTTGCAAAGAAGGGAAAAACGCAGCTAAATTTTTAACAGGACACAGCGAAGTCCTGATGGCCTTCCTTGCGTCCTGTCGCATATAGGCAAATAAAAATCAGTTCAACACTTTGGTCCCCCCCCCCCCCCATCTAAACTTCTTTAAGTCCTGTGAAAAATTCAGCGGTGTTTTCCCTTCTTAGCAACGGCTGTTTGCACATGTACCAGGTGGGTGCCAGAAGGTATGCATTGGTGTTTGATGTGTTCAGCGTTTCTAATTGTAAATGCGAGTTTGTCCCATTGTTGTCTTCTCGATGTTCATGTTTTCCGCAGGTGTTTACACATTTTACAATGTACCAACTGGTTCAGCTTACCACCTTGCTAGATGCAAGGTTAGGCACCTCTTGCATTTCCTCATGCAGTTCCATGAAGGAAAAGTTTATAAACAGTTTTGGCAACACTGTGCACTGCCTAAATACAGATGGCCAAGCTAGTTTACAAATTGCACCAGTTTCACCATCCAATAGCCATTCATGCTTGATCAACAAAAGAAGAAAAAAAGGGCTGAAGGCTGCTTACCAAGCATGTTTTCAGCAACTGCTAGCCGCTTGCGTAGCTCCCTGACCTCGTCTTCAAGCTCTTTGACCTACTGTGAGGCACTGCAGGCACACTGAGCACCAGCCTGAGTAGGGAACTTTCTTTGAGTACATGGCTTCCTCTACTGCCATAGCATCCACATGAAAAATTGACTAGCACACAATAAGCTGCTTCTCTACTTGCTCCTCTAGCTGAAACCTACATGTGCAATTGTGAAAGCCTTGCATGCACAATTACAACCACAGTGTAAACCTGCGACTAACAGCAGTAAAATATGTTGCATATACAGACATTCAGCATGCACGACAGCCAGAACAGCAGTGCTATAGGGACGAATGGGTATGACTGCTGGGAAACACGGAAGTGAATACGAATGTTTGAAGAGCGTATAACAAAGCAAAATGAACTCTCATCTCGCAAAGTTATCAGCTTTCAAAGCCACAATACCTTACAACTCATACAAAACTTACAGTCGCGATCATAAGCATAGAGGCCACGCGAACGTGTGGCAGTGTGCAAGTGCGCACCGTCTAACGGCTCGTCACCTGCTGTCGAGAGTATCACAGTGCGTGCGCACGGCCAATCTTTCCCGCTGGCCTGCTTGCTGCACTCCTTCGCGTGGGCTGATTATCGGAATGAGCGATTACTGCCACTAGTAATGCTGACGGCACAGCAGCCACGGTCCAAATCGACCCTTTCCCATTAAATGGAAATATCTCCTAGCAACGGGGCTCGAGATGTCTGCCGAGCATGCAACATTTTATCGTTCATGTTAAAGGGAGTGATTTATATATGTGGCTGTACGTGCTCTGCAAGATGTGCTTGTTGCTCTCCGAGGTCTGTTTAACAGATTCCAGATGTGGCGTTGCAGTAGGCCATGGACAAATAAATCTACTATTCGCTCTTTCCTTGACCAGCACTCGTGGCGGCATGCTTGCGGAAGATTAACCGGCAATACACAAAATCCACTGCATACCTTTCGCTGTGTAAGTTCAAAGATAGTGTTTGTGCGCTAACAGAAAGACGTCATGGTGCAGTTAAAATACATGAACATGATCAAGTGAACGGCTAGCACTTTTTCTTTCCATAGTGAAGTTATGCCAGCGATAGCGATCTGCAACGTTTCAATTTTATGTAGTTCGGAACCAGCTCAGAGATCGGACCAAGAAGTTTGAGGATGCTGCGCCACTGTTTCATCATGCAAGACTACCGGTGGCAAAATCCACAAATGCCCACATTCAGCCCACGTGCCAGCATGCAGCAAGCGAGCAAGCAGGAAAGCGAGATAGAAAGGCTGCGCATGCGCACTGTGAGACTCTCGACATCAGGCAACGAGCCGTTAGACGGCGCACGCATGCACACTGCCACATCATCTCGTGCTCTCCAAACTTATGATCGTGACTGTACATAAACTATATTATGGAATAGTACTGAAAGACGAGCTAGCCGGTACGCATACATCGTAATAACATTTTTTTAGCGCAAATTGACACACGGACGAAGAGAGGGGGGACGACACCAGCGCTAACTATCAACTGAAGGCTTTATTCAACAAGGAAAACACATATATATACCTCCCCCGTCACCCACTGCCCATGCGCACCGTCGTAGGTGCAATGTCCAGAGCTATCGCACCGTATCTGCTGGTACCCCTTTCTCTCAGAAGCAACACTTCTTTTTCGGAAATAGTTAATGACGGGTGGCTGATACAAGATGACTCCCTGATGTGGATGTGATATGCCTCTGCGAGCTCACGCGTGGTGCGATCACTGTGCTTAAACAGACTGGTTGTATCCGAGAAGCGTGCTTCACACCCACACTGCGCACAGTGTATCGCAAAATGCGTCAGCGGCCTTCCTTTCATAGACGAGTGGTGCTGCCTTAGGCGTATGTTTAGGCAGCGACCAGTCTGCCCCACATACTCTCGTCCACAGGTTAAAGGAATACAGTAGACTAGGTTAGATGAACATGCAACGAAACTAACCTTGTGCTTAACGTTGCATGTTCCGTGTGCTTTGTCCTCCTACAGAATCCAGCTTATTTCCAACCATGGAACACAGCTTGGCCAGTTTATTTTTGGCTGTAAAAACAACATTCAGCCCATACCTATGGGCGGTCTTTTTAATTCGGTGTGACAGCGCATGAACGTACGGTATCACCGCTACTCGGCCTCGTTCCCGCTGCTGCTGGCGGTGTTGGCTGCCTTTTATATGCTTAACTAGGCGCCTGAAAATTACCTGCAAAACAGACTCGGGGTCGCTGGCGTGTTTTAGCCTTAGCACCTGCTCCCTAAAGCTCTCCTGTGCCTAAAGCTCTCCTCCGCCATCACCAGGTCGTGTCATCATTTCTAGCAACTGCATTTTTCTGTACTGTTTGACGCAATGAGTGTACCATGGTATCGGCAAATGTTTCCTTGAAAGCGGCGAGATGCGGGTGCAGTGCATTCGGCACTAAACTCGATCAAAAGGCAAACAAGAAGCCGCAGATAGTGATGTGAGCCATTTCAACTAGCGCTGTGTACGCCTGTCTGCGGACATGACTGACAGACGGCGCAGTTCGCGCTGTATGTCGGGCACACACACACAACTCAACTCGATGCGCTGGTCGTGCTTGGCCTGCACGGCAATTAAAGTGTTAACACAGAACTCACCTCGTCCGGCGCATTCTCCTCTGAAGGCACCTCCTTGGCACTGTCCAAAGCCGTGCTCGCCAACCGCACCAGTTTTGTTCGCCGGCGCTCCATTGTCCTTTCTAACCCTACATTAAACAGTCTTCAGGCAACAGAAAATACTTTACAGCGAGAACTCATGAATAGTGGCGTTACTTACTGAAGTCCAGCAACTCGGCGTCTGCCGCCGGCTCGCCCTCCTTCCAATTTACGGCTACCACGGTGCCGCGCAAATTTACAATGGCATTTGCGTCCATCAGCAGTTGCAGGCTTACACTGGTGTCCACAATCGCTCGGACGTTGTACACATCCCACTGTGACGACGACACCCATTTAACTAATATATGGCTCATGTTGTGCTATCTCTAACTGAGGCTCACACCGAACGACCGAACTCGAAGCAATGCACAAGCGGTACCAGCAGAGACCATAACACGGCACAAGCACTCGTTCCAACGTGCGCCACACGTGCTCCTCCAAACAACAACTCCTACGTCATCGGAAAGGTTTGAGAGGCAGTTTCAAATCGTGGTGTCGCGCATACATTTTGCAAACGTATTTGTAATAAAATAATCATAAACATATTATTTGGTTATTTTTAACTTAGTATGGTAAATAGTAATTATATAAAAATATATAATACCGCACTCGTCTTTTATAATGGAGGTTACAGAATCACACTGCGCCAAGTCTAGCCAATCCATAGCTCTATGTTCAAAACGAGTGCAGTGCAAGAGAATAGCGTGACAACGTTGCGAGGAGACGATCGTATTGATAACTCTTCGGTCTTTAAGGTTTTCTGGTCTTCCATGGAACGGAAGCGAAAATACAACCTATATATTTTGGACCCAACGCACGAGATTCCTGTGCGTTCCAAGCACCGTTCGAGGAAGACAGCTTCATTGGACGCTTCGCCGCTACCCACACTACGAAATGGCAGTGCTCCATCGCCTGATTTAGTCAGTGTAGTTGCAAGCGATCAAACGCCCTGTGACCGCAGCCATCCTCCTGTGAACGATGACTCCGACTGTTCTGGCATGTCCGTGGAAAGTGCGTGTATCAAGTCACCCGACCCAACTGATGTCGACTCGCCGAACACGGATACAAGCAGCGAAAGTTCGGACGCGGAAACGAGTGGAGATGAAGCGCACGCATGTGAGCCATCAGACGGAAACGCCGATATGGTGAGGCTTATACCAGTGTCACACGGTCACTTTCGATCGCAATCGGGCCGGATCTGCAGATGAAATTTCTTGGTCCTGATCGGCTCGTTTGCGCAAGCTACCGAAGGAAAACTATCACAGTTGGCATACTTTTTCCCGATCGCGCCTAATCACGATCAGGAGTGCACCGTGTGACAGCGGTGTTTATTAGCATGTTTCTTCATTGTCGCCGTAGCTGCCAGTAGTCACTGAGCCGACTGGTAATGCGATTGTTATCTGCAGTGTAAGTGATGCCCGGCGGCGTTTGAATCATGCATGCGAACGCCGCCGAACGACCTGCACGCTCATAAAGACTTAAAGAGCAAGTAAGCCGAAAAGCACGCATATATCTATCTCTCGCTCCTCAGAGCGCTAACTCATACTTTGACAACCAGCGGTGGCTACGGTCTTTTGCTAATTTTGGCATAATTTTATTTTCACTTCTGTACAGTGCGAAATAAATTTTCCCAAACAAGCCCTTGCGTGTGCCTGCTGTAGTAGCACGCATAATCAGCTGTGCAAATGCTTAGCAAATTAAAACTGACATAGCTGTCCAACGCATCCTGTTAACAATGGATGGATTGATAATAACCCTTTAGCTCGGGCAGGAGGTCACGCCACTTCACCGTGGCTGGTAACATCTACTGTACTTAGTCGTAACGGAGGGTTAAATTTTACTCTGGTCTTGACTTTAGCCACCAATCAGATAGTCTCTGTTTGGTTGCTTTCACGCACTTAGTCTACTTTCCCTCCACTATCCCTAAACCCCAAAGCTGAAGCAAAACTGCAATTCGGCCTAGTTGGAACAAATTCATCTTCACTTATTCGTGCAAAACACACAGGGACGAGAAGAGACTTGTCATAGTTGTAATTAAGCTGACAAGACATGCATGCTTGTTATGGACTACCATATAAACGTGTAGTTCTTGTGTGCATGCCTGTGGTATAAACATTTTTGTTTCTTTGCATCTAACAGGACGAGGAGCTGTATCCAGGTTCGAAGATCACCAGGGCAGAGAGCATTTTGCTGATTATGGGCCACAGCCTCCGCCATGATGCGTCGAAAGAAGCCACAGAGAGCTTGCTTCACTTATTGCGTGCTCATCTGCCGGAAAAAACAGAGCTGCCTTGTTCAAAGTACAAATTTTTTAGACATTTCAGCTCTCCTGAGAGTGCAAAGAACAGACATTTATACTGTAGCAATTGTTACAGCTACATAGGGGCTGTTGAAACTGCATCTACTGTTTTTTGCGAGCACTGCAATGTGCATCATGACATCAGTGCACTGCTAAAAAGTTCATCATATTTTTTTTCTTTTAACATCGAATCACAAATCTGTGATATTTTGAAAACAGCTAAGGTTATGCCTGCTCAGTTGTCCCCCTCTTTCGATGTCACAGACATCACAACAGGCATTGGCTACCGAAGTATTCCCATAGGTCCTAATGATGTTTCCCTGACATTTAACACCGATGGTGTTCCACTTTTTGAAAGCAGCAAGTTTGGCTTCTGGCCTCTCCTTGCTCAAATTAATGAGCTGACGTATAAAGACAGGGTCCAGAGGCTCGTCCTTGCTGGCCTATGGTTTGGGCCCAAAAAGCCTGTAATGAACACATTCCTCCTGCCTTTTGTGAAGTCACTGAATGTGCTTTCTTCTACCGGCATGACATGGGAAGATTCATATGGGCAGAAAAAAAATATGAAGGTTTTCCCTGGCCTATGCACGGTGGACAGTGTCGCAAGATGTGAAGTCATGGGCATGACTCAGTTTAATGGGAAGTACGGTTGCGCATGGTGCGAGCATCCTGGAGAGGTCATTGCAAAGGGCAATGGGCATTGCCGTGTGTACCCGGTCTCCACTTCTGCTATAAAACTCCGTACTAGTGAGTCGTTTCAGCATCATGCCCAAGAAGCCAGAAGAAAGCAAGAGCAAGTGAGCCGTGGCATAAAGGTACAAGTGTCCTCACGCTGCTGAACCACTTCGACTTTCCTACTGGCTTTGTAGTCGACTACATGCACGCTGTGTGTGCAGGTTTTGTAAAAGCTACGACATTGCTGTGGCTAAACTCGAAGAGGTGTCGTAGTTTTAAGCTTCGCCTTCACTTGAGTGAATTGAATGAGAAGCTGCTCAGTCTGCAACCAATCTGGGAAATATCAAGGCTTCCAAGATCTCTCAATGACCTGAAACACTGGAAATGTGCTGACTGGCGGAATTGGTTGTTGTTTTATTCGCCAATTGTGTTGTCTGGCTATGTTCCAGAAAAGAATTACCGCCACTGGGTCTCATTCGTTGACATGATGCACTTCTTGTTGAGCGATTGCGTAGCCCTTGACAGGCTCAACATTATAAAAAATGAAATGGTAAAGTTCATCAAGGAGTACCAGGAGTTATATGGCATAACAAACATGACATACAATGCGCACCTGCTATTTCACCTTGTTGACACAGTGAAGCAGTGGGGTCCACTGTGGGCACATTCAATGTTCGGAGTTGAATCTATGAATGGAAAGCTTGTGAAAATGGTCAAAGGGACCAGGTACCCCGAAAAACAGATTATTGACAAGTTCTTCCTCATGCAAGCCTTGCCTACGCTTTGGATTAATGTTGCAAGAGAAGATGCACACACTCAGAACTTCTTCAAGGCACAAATGAAGGGCTATGAATTAAGAAAACGATCTGTGCAGAATGGGACCACTACATTCTATGGGAAAGCAGTGCGAAGTGCGGATGGCACTCATTTTCGAAAGATGAGCATCGGAAACGTTGCATTTGGACTGCGGATCTGGACAGATCGCGAAGGGTAAATTCATTCGTCATGGTCAATGGGTTGTTTGGCCGCCTTAGGGACATTAGTGTGTTCTGCTCACAGGGGCATGAACAGTGTGCATGCCTAAAGGAGACGGTGCTTTCTGTTCAGGTGTGCATTGTGAAGCACAACATGCTTGAAGCGTTCTGCAAGGATGAACCCTACCACTTTGTTAAAGTTGAATGTTCTGCTGAAATCAAGCGTGTGCCACTTGTTTCAGTGGAAAAATGTCTTGCGCTGGCTTCCGATGGGGATTTGTTCATTTGCAGAGTGAATGAAAAGTTCCTTGCTGAGGCCACGTAGAGGCTGTGTGACATGGAGTGTAAAAATCGGAAGTACGAGAACCACAAGGGTTCCTTTACCACCTGGCAAGAATTTAGCCGACAACTTTGTGATGCGTACTGCAAAGCTGAAAAGGCCGTACAATCTTTGCAGATTGCACCTAAATAAAATTGATTGGCAAATACATGTTGTTTGTTGTGGGCATAAACCTCTCGTGCCAGCCTGAGAGCATCTCACACAGCAAGCCAGTGTCACGTAGAAGCAAACTCCGGGGAGAGGGGATGTCACGGGAGGCCAGCAGGGACAGGCAAAGCGCAGTGACGTGTGCTAGCGTGCGCATGTGACCTGCCTGAGGGTAAGCGAGCGCTTCGCTTGGACATGTCCGAACACACGGTTCCGCTCTGACAAGGTGGCGTGCAGCTTCCACCAGACAAAAGGCCTAGCGGTGAAGCCACAGCAGCCATATTGCCAATTAACGGCGGGCCACCGCACTTGGGGCCCCGCGGTTCTGCCACACGTGCTAGCTGGGTAAAGAGGCGCCAGGGTGGAGGTTGCTCTCGATTCCCACATTGTAAAATGTGAAGATTGCTTCACCCTTTAACAAAACTTTGTTTTTCGTTACTAGTGTTTGTTCTCTCCTCACATAGTTGTGCTTCAGTCGCAGTACCCATACTCCCCTTGTTGATGCCACTGGCATGAGGTTCTGAAGTGCTTTTCGCCTGAAGCTTTGTGACCTATTTGAATCGAGCATCGAGGTGGTCGACTCAAGTATCGTGTATTACACAGCTAAGAAGCTTAGTTCAAAATGTGCTTAGAAATTTATTTGTTTTGGTATTTATGTAGTACTTCAAAAAAGTATCACAAGCACGTCACTTTTGTGTTACATATGGCTGTTTAATATTATGTCAACATGAAGCCTCTTATGTTTTTATTGTTTGCCATAATTCATTGATAAGCAGTCTACAGCTGAAGTCACTGCTCTAAAGTAATTTTGTGTTTCACACAAACATGCAAAGTGCTCTGCATCTGTATAGTTTCGACTTTGTTTTACTCTCTTGGATGTGGTTTATTATGGCTGTGGGGATTATCTGTTCCTTAAGTATAGTAAAATTGTGGGTATTGTATGTCGAAATTGCTTAAGATATCAATCACACATGTGCTTTTCTGCATAAACTTGTTGAAAAGAAATGTTTTTTCTATTCTGTTTCTTTTAGGTTTGTTGAGAACTCAACATGCGAGATTCTATAATTGGTCATTGTTAAGAAAATGTGAACTTCAGTAGAATTTACAGCAAAATCAATCACATTTACTTTTCAAGGGCAACTCGCAGCAAATTTTTCTCCCTTGTCAGGGTGACAGTTGTTAGCTGTTTGCTTTGCACGGTGCACCTTTAACAAATAGTATGCCAATTGGTTAAAAACTGTTGAGGTATGTGAAGCCTTAAACACTTAGTCAAAACCATCCATCCCGAGAAGCACCTTGTTCTTATGTCCACACTTGCTTCCTCTTAATCTAACTAATGTCTCTTACTCTCTTCGCTCCTGCCCTCATATTGGTCCAACTGCTGCTTCGACATTTCTCTGTACGTATATTACAATTAATAAGGTTAATTTCCACCACATGACATAATTGTATATATATGTATGCATATATATGCGCTCTGCATCCATGGCATGGAGTAAAAGAAATGCAAATTTCAATATGAATCAATATCGATCTCGATTTGTTTCCCTACATATCTCAGCAAAGGAATCTTATTTGACAATTCATTATCAGGAAAAGTAAGGAAGGCTCATCTTCGCACTGTTCGGCATGCATGTTTGGGGTGCGATGTTCTAACACTCAACAAAAAATTAATTTGTGGTCTGCATGCCAAGAAAAAAACAAAACGTGGCAATAATAGCACCTGAATTGAATATCTGAATTTCATCAAGCTAATTATGAAAAATTCTTGTAATTTATATTTGTATATATTAGTGTGAGTTTACATCTGCACTGTGTTTATACACATCAGTGAATGCTTTAGGAAGCTTTAATATGTATCGTTATCAAGTGACCTTCCAAAAGAGGAGCCGAAATGATGAAAAGATTGAAAAAGAATTGATATCTCGTGAACACAATGACTAATCATGGAATGTGATATACCAAAGAATGTCCAAGTTGAAGACGGACATGACTAAAGCTAGGTTAACATAGTCACGCTCGTAGCATGACAATGCAAGTGAGTGGATAGTCAAAAAATAAGAAAGTGATCAGAATTGCATATTAGTGTCAGTGACACAAGCAGGGTTACAATAGCGATGATGAGAGCTATGATGATGAACCTAGCATGATTAAGGCATGACGTGATTCAGCAGAGCATGAAAATGACGCCTGGTAAAAAGGGAAGTTTAAACAACTGCGAAGCTGGTTGTGATGTTTGTATAGAAAGGTACAGGTCAAATAATGGGATAAGAGTTATAGCTATGTTCACTAGATGACCGTGACTCAGCAAAAATGGTTGCAACTTCAAAAGTGGAGCAATGGGTTTGGACATTGATACTAAGTCAAAGAGATGCTGAAGAAGTATGACAGAATCACAGTCGTGATTAGTAGCGTAGCCAGAAATTTTTTAGGGCGGCCGGGGATTGACGATAATTTGTGTATGTTTGTGCTTGCGTTTGTATGTGTGCGTGCATATATTCTCATGCAAAATTGAAAATTTGAGGGGTGGTTGACTCCCCCATACCCCCTGGCTGTGCCCCCAGTCATGATTATGACACAGGAAAACGTAGTTAGCACTCGGAACGAGGTGAAATGCGTTCCAGAGATGTGCACAGAGAGTTGTCCTTCGAGGGGGGGGGGTGTAGGATATAAGTATTGCTATACAGTGCCCCCCCCCCGCTCAACCTCCTCCCACTGCCACTGAGGCCATTTCTGTCAAAACGCCGTGCTGTGTAAAAATTTGCAGCAAAATTTGGCGCCCCATCAATGTCTGAACTATAGGGGCGTATCCAAGGGTTGGCGCAGCGGGCCCGTGCCCCCCCCCCCGTACTTTTTTTTCCATGTGATACAGAGCGCAAAATGACACTCGACCACACCTTCCTGTCCGGATCCCGTGTTGGATCAAAGAGGCATGATAAACCACATAGTTCAAATCATGAGAGCTAAAAATTACTCAAAACGTTGGGCGAAATTATATATCTCCTCGAAGTGATGTACTCAAACCCCAAGGGGTTCAAACCCCGAACCTCTGCATCCAGAGGTTCGGGGTTTGAACCCCTTGGTCCATGTTTGACTATGAAAAGTCTATAGGCTTCAACCTTCGTGTACATCTCGTAAGCGATATAGCTAACTTCTACTAGGAAATTTTTTTGCACAAAAATTAGAATCGTATACTGAGTATTCTCTGCTAAGTGACTGCTGTGAACTTAATGTTAAATGTCTTTAGTGTTTATACATCAGGCATACATGCTGAAAATCTGCGTAGTTTTTTCTGCATAATTTGTGAAGTGTATTCTCTGTTAAGTGCCTGCTGCCATCTTGATGATAAAAGTCACTAGCTCTCGAGTTTATGATTACATTCTGATGCGTCATCAAAAACATATCAAGATGTAATCAGAAATTCAAGAACCATTTTTATAAGGGAGGTGTGTCTGTCCAAGGGGTCTACCCCCAACGCATCTGTCTTTTTCGTTATGAAGTCAAGTCAGAGGAACGTGATGGTGCGTCAACTTAGCGTCGCCGTCGCTTTGCAGCCGATTTGAACGAGTTTTGGCCAGACGCGCTTAAGTAAAAAACGTGAACTCTATGCGATTTCCTGCACTGGCATGGGACGCGTCACCTATGCGCTGCGGCAAGTGCACGACACTTTGCTAAAACTGTCAAATTCAACCTGGGTGTGTCCAGATAAGATCAAACACGAGGTCCCTGTCACCATTCCCGATTTTGATGAAATTTACTGTAGGCCTAGGCATTACACCCAGAGCAATGGTTTCGCAGTTAGTTTTGCGAAAAAAAAAATTGTTCGCCTGAAAAAAAATATACAAATTTCGGCCTCAAAAAATATACACTTTTCCGCCAATATCGCGATTTCAGAATTTTGAGCGCACCTAGCGAAAAAAGCGGTGCACTTCTTCGTCACAATATTTATTTTCCTTAACGAACAAGAGAAATACAATCTTATGAGTCCATTATTTTACTTGCTTGTCGAAGTACTTTTGAAGGAAAAAATCCCAAACTTGGCAAATCGCACAAAATGCCTGTATTTCAGGAATTTATTACTGCAAGCAAGCTAAAGTGAGGATAATAAAAATCGGTATATATGAACTTCGATACCTTCAATCTCTTCTAAAATAATTTGCGTTGTTTTATCGCGCTCCGTTTTACTCGCTATTTGGACTGAAACGTAAGCGATTTACCAAAAACGCCGAAGTTTGAAAATGATTTTCTCAAAAAGGCCATTTTTTATTTTGTTTAATCCCTTTGATTGTAGTCAAGAACGTCGTCTACCATTCCGCAGAAAAAAACGTTGCATTATTTTGGTTGCTAACAAGTTATAATGCGTCAAATGTGACCGTGCCAGCCTAGCGGCCGCGTCGTTCGTTATGTGCTGAAACTCGGATATAAGTTCTTAAAAATACTTGTACGTGACATAATCACAAATCAGCAGCTCCACACCAATAAATGCACAGCCAGGTGTGATGGTTCCGCAAGCTTTGTCTTGCGATCAGCCGCTTGACAAACCCGCAGCAGCGGCCGCTTGATGCTGCGGACACTCACATTACATGAGTGCCGCTTCGAATGCGGATCAGCGTTGCTTGCGCGCCAAAGTACGCTCAGAGGACAAACGAGAGAAGGAATGCATCACTGTGAAAGTTAAAGGCTGTTAAGTGCCAACAAATGTCATAATATGCAACGAAAACTCTGCCGGAAATTTCCCAGTGAGCGCCTCCAGTAGTGCGCTCATGTGTTGCTTTCTCTCTTCTGATGGCCTCAAGATAATTAGGTTCATTCTCTGAGCAACATATGACACAAAATAAAGCCATTGACATTTAAAAAAAGCTGTCAAACGTGCTTCCGATGGTCGAACAACTCAAACTGATGTTGTTCTTCACCTCGTGCCAAAACACTTGTGTCAGCCGGCTGTGAAAAGAAGTGTGTCCAAGTCCTTTGCTTCATTAAAGAACCGCTTTTACAATACTGTATTGTTGTGCGTCCGCAGATAGAATATTCAACGCAAGTCGAGCGTTTATCACGATATTTTGCGGCTTTGGGGATAGCAGCAGGGAAAAAAATACATGCGTGCTGTATTGAAGGCGCTCACTGGGAAATTGCCGGCAGAGTTTTCGTTGCATATTATGACATTTGCTGGCACTGAGCAGCCGTTAACTTTCACAGTGATGCGTTCCTTCTCTCGTTTTTCCTCTGAGCGTAGTTTGGCGCGCAAGCAGCGCTCCTCCGCAGTCGAAGCGGCACTCATGTAACGTGAGTGCCCGCAGCATCGAGCGGCCGCTGCTGCGGGTTTGTCAAACGGCTGATCGCAAGACAAAGCTTGCTGAACCATCACACCTGGCTGTGCATTTATTGGTGTGGAGCTGCTGATTTGTGATTATGCCAGGTAAGAGTATTTTTAAGAACTTATATCCGAGTTGCAGCACATAACGAACGACGCGGCCGCTAGGCTGGCATGGTCACATTTGACGCACTATAACTTGTTAGCAACCAAAATAATGCAACGTTTTTTTTTTCTGCGGAATGGTAGACGACGTCCTTGACTTAAATGAGAGGAATTTTTAAAAAAATTAAAAATGGCTTCTTTGAGAAAATCATACTCAAAGTTCGGCGTTTTTCGTAAATCACTTACGTTTCAGCCCACTTATCAAGTAGAACGGAGTGCCATAAAACCTCGCAAATTATTTCAGAAGAGAGCGATTGAATCAAAGCTAATATGTACCGATTTTTATTATCCTCACTTTAACTTGCTTGCAGCAATAAATTCCTGAAATACAGGTATTTTGTGCGATTTGCTAAGTTTGTGATTTTTTTCTTCGAAAGCGCTTCGACAAGCAAGTAAAATAAGAGTCTCATAAGGTTGTATTTCACTTGTTCTTTAAGGGGAATAAATGAATCTCTTAGTGGAAATGTGCAGGCACACACTCTCGCCCGAGATCTCAACTGCCGGACGGAGTTCCTTACGCCTCACGCTTCCCATTTTTCGCCCTCCCAGGCCTGCGAAAAACAAACTCCTTTGGTCACTTACACAGACATTTTACAGCACTACAGACTAGGCCGTCTCCACTACCCTCCAGCTCATAAAGACCTCCCCCGACGTGATGCCGTCCTGTGGCGCAAGCTTCAGACGGGTGTCTTTCCCAACCCCTGGCTTTATAGCAAGGTATACCCACACCTCATGACACTACACTGCAGATACTGCTCACAGTCAGCCACCCTCATACACATGGCGTGGACGTGCCCACAGCACGCTGACTCTTCACACACAGAAGATACGTGGGAGTCCCTTCTGCGTACCACCGACTCGGCACAGCAACGCCGGGTAATCTCATGCGCATTGGAGGCCGCGGCATCCCAAGGCATTCCCGCTGACCTCCTCTAAGCAGCGTAACCGATCTCTGGGTCGGTCCCCTCTTTTGGGAGAAATAAAGTTTTGATCATCATCGCTTGTGAGCGAAAAATCGTCCGTGACCGAAAAATCAGAAAAGATGCAAATAAAATAAACAATAAAAATCATCGGTCTCATTGAGGATCGAACCCGGGCCGTTTGCGTGGCAAGCAGGTGTCCTACCACAAAGCCGCGATGTTACATGCAACTGCATCGAGAAAGAACACTACATAAGTGCCATGTAGCGGAAGGAGTCTCCTTAACGCATTTTGTTCGACAGGTGTCACGACGAAAATGAGCTCACTCGGCGATTTGTGGGCGCATTGGTGAGGCCATCAAACTACGTTTTTTGTGTGACACCATGTTTCGAAAAAGCCGGTATAGTGCAGCCATCCGCCGCTAAAAACACCACTTACAAACAGCTCCAAGAATGGACAACTATGTCCATCTAGCGAAAAACGTATAAAAAAATCGCACCATCTCCCGCTAAAGAGGACCATGAGGCGATTCGAAGCAGTGTTTCGGCGTGTAGAGCCGGCGTTTCAGAGGGGAGTGGTGAGGGGAGAAATGGGAGAGGGGAGGGGAGAGGGAAAGGGAAGGGAGAGGGGAAGTGGAGAGGGGGATGGGTAAAGGGGAGGAGAGAGGGTTTGCGCATGCGCAGTAAGGGTGGTCACGTCGCACACCACCACCGGATTGAACTCCGCTATAAGATGCTTCACATCTAAAACAGCAAACATTAGATAATGTGCTGCCATCTGTGAGACATTGTGACATTGTCTCGACCATGGCCTCCGACATGGCAAGCGCGTGAAGAGCCGCACGCCCGCTATCTCGGAGGCCATGTCTCGACTACAGCAGAGCCTGTATGGTTCCACCGTTCTAGCACAGGGATGTGGCCACACTGCACAGTTTGCTCATCTATGAGTGCCGGCGGCAATACCCGGAAACACTGCCGCTCCAGCGTCCCAAAGAATTACGTCATGATGACGTCACCGACACCATCTTGAATAATTTGCTAGTTCGGCGGCCTTTTAAAAGGGGCCGTAACTGAAGGTGAAATTGGCGCTAGTGTTCATGGAGATTCAAAATTAAAGCAGCCAATGGCAGCCTGCCGCCGTGCCGGCAAAGCTGTGCACCCCGCGCCGGCCGCGGAGGCCGCGCGCGCGCCGCGACGCTAGTTTTGAATTCCTCGAAAGTTCCGTTGTAGCATGAAGCGAATGCTGAGAGCGGGCACCAGGCTGGCCGTGCAGGGAGGCTATGCTTGGCGGACACCTGCAAGTCTCCCGTTGTGGTTAGCGGGTCATTGTTCGCTCTTGAGACTTATCGGAGTGGTCGTTGTGTCAGCCGTGCTCCGTCGCCGCCATACTAGTCCTAGTCGCCGGCCTTGATATGAAGTTTCGTGATGTTCCGTTACATGAAGCGAGCTTTGGCCGGCGTGTGGAGTTTTCGTGGTGTTTGCGTGTTGTGCGCTCTTGCCGCCGTGGTGGTTAACGGCACGCACCATTTGTACATCATGGAACGGTGCACGGATACTTCAAGACCGACCGAGTTCCGCAAGATTCTTCGAGGTTCCGAAAAACTAAAGGTGAGCATGCGGCTTGCGTTCGCAGCCGCACATTTACGAATTGCAGTTGGACAACACAGTTATTGTTTTTTTAATTACGGCTGAATCGTGAAAAGCACGATGTTGCAGTTAATATCGCTGTTCCTAGAAGGAATGAAGTTAAAGAACTTGAGGCTCATAGTTTAACTTTTGCGTCTATGACAGAACTGCGTGATGGAAGTGCGTTTTGCTTTTTTTGCCTGTTTATCACTCGCCATCGTTTAAATACGCGTTCCTGAGACTCAATAGGCAGTTTTAGAATAGCGTACGAAAAGCTTTGCGTTGGCTTTTCGCGCAACTGTCATGCGTCGTACGCTCACCGCTTGCGGGCTCCCGTAGTGACGGAAAGAGCGAGCCGCAAACGCTAACTTAGTGTACGCTATTCTAAAACTGCCTAATGTATCGCAGCTTGCACTGAGCCGAGACGACGAGACTACGTTTGCCTCATGCGACTGCGTAATTTGTATCGTTGGAATTAATAGTTTTCAATTGCTTTATTTCAGGACGGAAACGTTTTCGGAGTATTCGAGAAAGCAAGAACTGATGCGTTTGCCCAAGGAGGGGTTAACAGCTGTAGAATCAGCGCTCTGCGAAGTCTCGATCCGCAACTCAAGTGGACCAGCTTTCTACACTGCTCCCAGTGCTTCTTCTCGGTGCGTGAATATGCTATGTACTGTCGGCCGCAAAAGTTTGCGGGATCTGCAGCGCGTGGCGGAGCGACGGAAAACTGCATTGCTGCGTCACCTACCGGAACGCGGCGGGTGTTGAGGCTATCGGCCTCGGCGATTAGCGACTGCGCGTTTAGACAACGTGCCATTGCCGGATCTAATCGCGGAGGCCGCGGCCGATAGCCTCAACACCCGCCGTGTCACGGTAGGTGACGCAGCAATGCAATTTTCCGTCGCTCCGCCACGCGCTGCAGATCCCGCAAACTTTTGCGGCCGACAGTACTTACGGCTGAAGAAGTAGTTTGTGTGTTTATATATTGTCTCTGTTATTGCCTATGGAAAAACCGCACTAAGGATTCATGTGTAGGCATGAGACATGTCCTGTATGCAGAATTTTACTGTTTGTGTTTATCACAATGAAGTGCTCAGTGTACCCAACATGACGTCCTCCCTTCAGTGGCGTTATATTCAGCTAGGCATTGTATTCGCGGTGAAAGAAAAGCTGCGTATAGGCTTATTTCACCTGGTCGTTGAGTAATACGCTTTTCTTCGAATGTCATGTGCTGCTGCATAAACTGACCATGGCCTGCATCCCGTTGCCACCAACTAACTTTCAAGTAGTGTTCAAGTACCATATATTGTGTCTTGCTCTTTTTAGCGCAATGTACTACTTACTGTGCTAAATCTTATCTTTTTCATTTTGTTTATCTGGTGAAGGTGTCCAGCATTTCATGTATATTTGTGCAAAATCTGAGCAAATATGTAAGTGGTTGTTTTGTGTTTCGTATCATTTCAATGGTTAATAAGTAAATCATTGCAATATTATTTCATATTTACATATTTTGCGCTTCGTTATGTTTTTGTCATGCACTGACATTTCTTTAAACTACATGATTACCTCTCATCAGAGGCTCCTCTGCACTTTGCTCGGTATTGCACCAAATGAAAATCGTGTTTCTTATTTGTGTGTACGTCAAAGGGCCTACACTTTCCAATGTGTTCGATTTTTTAATTTCTAAATTTTACAATGAACTTTTGTGTTTAGTCATGCACACACTGTGAATTCTTCCCTTCTGTTCTTCTCCTGAACTTGTATCGTGCCCCATTACATGCAAATCTTGAGTTTGGGAAACAGAACAAAATTGGGGGACGCTTAAGCTTCGCCTTTAAGAGTTGAACGCGATAGCGATATCCTGCCACTAGTGCGCACTTCGAACACTACGAGTGTTTAACAGAATGCGCGCACTAAGGTGTGCGCCTTATGTAATGGGTAGCATGCTTTAAACCAGGAGCAATTATGCACGAGAAGCTTTTTCGAAGTTGCGATGCACCCACTACGTGGTCTTAAGAGAATACGCGCAGAAATGTGTGTGCCTCTTGTAATGGGTGGCTGTCTTTAAACCACCAAGTCGTTATGATGTTGACATGGTGTGACGCCCGATGGCAATGTACGCTTGTACCACGCAATATTACTGCGATATTACATCTCATACTGTCACACCCGTATAGAGGACGCGTATTTTTGGGAAGCATCAACGTTACTTACAGTGCAGCTCCAGGCAGAGGCGTGGCTGTGTGGTAGAACACCTGCTTGCCACGCAGACGGCCTGGGTTCGATTCTCACTCGGACCCAACATTTTTATTATTTATTTTATTTGCAGCTTTTTCGATTTTTCGGTCACGGACAAGATGATGATTTTTCGCTCACAACCAACGGTGCCGACGCCGACGGCGGAATTTCTGCGATACGAGCTCTTTAACGCTATCGCGTTAATAAAAAGAGGTAACAGAAATGTTGTAGGTGGATTCATCCTTTATGCTCTAGCACATGCTGGCTGCGGGCAAACGCGAATGCGCGGCCTAGCACAGCACTTTTTTTGTTCGCGTGCGCGAGCGCACGCGAACAAAAAAAAAAAAATCCCGGCGCGGGGCATAGGAGAGGAGAAAAAGCAAGCGTACAAAATAAAAAACGGTGCGCGGCATGGGAGAGGAGGCAAAGCAAGCGCACAAAAAAAATAGAAAGAAAACGGCGCGCGGAGAGGGAGGAAGAGGGGGTGGAGGCGAGCGGCTGTTGTTACTGTTGCCCAGACGACGTAAGCAACGTAATCGCTACGTCATCGCCCTTTGAGCTTGGCGGCCTTCTGCAAGGAGCGTAACTCAATAGCGCTCTCGGCGCTGTCGGCGCTTGCGTCGGCGGAGCGTTTGAATTTCGCGTCCTATGGGAGGTATACGAAGAAACCGACCCTTGCCGGCGGGACATTCATGTCAAGTAGTCGCTCTCATGTCAGGGTTGTCTTGGCGACGCTGACCCTTGGCCTCCGCTTCTCGAGCTCGATGTTCTGCGTCATTTTGGCGTCGTTGACGCCTGTGATCGGCTTCCCGCGCTCGTAGTTTGGCATTCCATATCACGGCGACGATGCTTCATTTAAGCTTCCCTGGCTCTCAGCAAGGCATCTTCATGGCGTTGTTAGCGTTTGACCTCCGCTTTCCTGGCCTGACCACGTCGCGCGTGCGCGCGTGTGTGTGTCTGTGTGCGCGTGCGTGTGTGTGTAACAACGCACATTAATAATCATGCACTTAGTGGTTCAAGTGCGCCCTCTGGGCTTGATTTCGCTATCGCGTTCAACTCAAAGGCGAAGCTCAACGGTATCCCAATTTTTAATTCACGTAGTGATATCCACAAGTATGAAGGCATTGGCTTAACAGCCCAAAGTGGTGTTGTTCATATGTCTTACGTAAACTCGTCTGTATAAAGGCGTCAGGTCGGGTGCGGAATTCCGTTAACATATGTAATATCACGTGCCAGAAGAGTGAAATCACACCCGCCGTCACACCTTGTAAAGTGCGTAACGAGTGGGCGGTTTAAAGCTTCCAACAAACTGCAGGAGGCTGAGCCATAAATCGTCATCATCATCAGCCACGGTGTCAACAAAGCTTGCAAATACTCAGACATGCACATTATATGCCTTACAGACGCGCAGTCGGTACCTCGCTACTTCGCAAAGTGATAAATTATGGCGTAGTGGATACACTCATACTTCGTGAAATGAGGACAATCCTAGGCATAAGCGGTACCTCGCAACTGCACGTGCATTAATCGCCCTAAGAAATTCAACAACGGGCCCCTGGAAGGCCGCTCCTATAGCTTACGCTGTGACTGTGCTGCGAGGTCCGTGCAAGCTTCGCGTTTTTTTTAATACAGTGCATTCTTTGGCTTCCTCTACACCCCACTTGAAGTATCCTCCACTTCACCTTGTTTGTAATACCTACGGCAACGGCCCACCTGAATTTTGGTACTTTTCCTGGGCACGTTGCCAGAAGCCATATTTTTCTTTTACTCATATGAGCCATATTAGGCAATAAGAGCATTTAGTAGTCGCAAATGAACTGTGGCCTCAGTCGCTCAGGCCAACATGGTAGTCTTATGTATCCCAGCATTCTCTTCACTTGATGCTCCAGAAACGGCGACCACAGTTTTTTTTAACATTCGTGGGGAAGTAGCCCTCTCCTCTGAGTGGCCGGGAACCTGATTATGTACCGTGAGACTTGTTTGAAAAGGTGGAGTTGGCCGGGCGCTCCACAAAGGTGTGTTAATTTGATGGATATGCCCCGCACGGATTAGAAGTGGGTGGCCCGTATCCCCGTAATTGTAAACCATATAGTGTGATGTGTTTGTGCATTACGTACATGCGATTCAGGCGCCACCTCTTGGATGCGTGTTGGTGCGCTGTCGTGAAAAGTGTTGGTGCTTCCCTGAGTGCCATCGGTGTATATAATCGTTTGTTTCACTGTATCTCCGCTCTTTTCTGTCGTTCTATCTTCGACAGGCGACGGAATTCTAGGTCGCTAATTTTCTACGCCCGAAAACGGGTGTTCTATAAAATTTCCTCCTAACCCTTGACGACCTGGAAGCCGTTGTATAACGCACATGAAGAGGGCGAGCATGCCTGTACATGCGTAGCCTCATGAGCTTGTGTAAAAGAAAGTCATCATAAAGTAAAACACCGAATTCTCAAAGCAATTTAATGCTTCGAATTTGATTGATCACTGGGGCAAACTAACTTGCAATTCTTTAAAGGCGAACAAATGCTTCTAGACTAAATCTCATTTATCTCTTTCACTTCGAAATACCGCGATCTCCTTATGAACATCATCCGTATAAACTTCCATCGAAACCCAGTCATTGCAGAGCAAGTATTCAACGCGTAGACAGCGTTACTGCTCACAAGTATTTCCACTTCCGGCCTGCCATCTCTCATTGAATGATATCGTGACAAACGTTGCTCTGAATGGTGATACTGTTGACTCCTTTGTAAACAACATCTTAATGTATTGAATTCCGAGTGCGAATATTCAAACCGTTAGTAACGGTTACCAACTACCGCACATTGTTAGTACGGTAGATGGCGTGTTACTTTAATACTATTCTAGTACGCGCTGCAGCAGAAGCCATGATATAAGCTTGGAATAAGTAAAAAAAATATGAGTTAACCCCCGTAGAAGTGCAACCTACTGCAGGGCCTCAATAATTCGCACTGCTTCAGGTACCACGTTTACTAGCATAACACCAGCACTCGTTAGCCCTAGCTACTGTTGGTTGGTGTTTTATATTTCTATAGGGTGTTTTATATAACAGCGAAGCATATTATACATCATCGTTGCCTTTGTTCAATCACGATCTAGTGACATATTTGTAGCTTACTTATTTGGACCTTAATTTTAAGTATGTAACTAGCTGCTTTAAGCCTATGTCTAGTTTACGAGCAGCTTTGTCGCAATCACGCCTATTGGCATAAAACAGAAAACTGAGTGACCGTTCAACATACATTCATCTGTGAACATTATCACATCAAATACAGGACGTTTTATTGAGCTATCTGCACCTATATGTTTATAGCAGTTGTCCAATTTCTGCGCAGCAATGTTCATAGGTGTATACATCATGCTTAAATGCAAATAATAGATCACACCAGCAGTTGAATGCTGTTTTTTTTTCTTTATTCGAGTAGCAATTGTCACCGGTGCACGCGTTATCTGAAACTAATTATTATTTGTATCACCTGCATCCTCGCAAACAGCTACACCGCAACTGCTTTGGAGAAAGTTTCACGGCACCCAGCGCTATTAAAAGAACTTGCCGAGAAGGAAGGCATGGCAGCATGCGAAGTGGCCAGGATGGTCCGAAGTCGGCTTAGAAGCGTCGAAGGGCTCCACGACTTCATGCGACTCACCGGCGTCGTCAAAGAATGTGTGACGTGTGCTCCGCCTGTCGAGGTATGCAGCAAACAACTGGACGACCTGAACACCGACTGCTGGCTCCTCTTGAGGCAATACCTAAGCTTCGACGATGTGAAACGCTCCACCAACAGCAAGCCGGACAAATCGACACCTAGCTGAACAACACGAAGTGAAGAACGAGGCAAAGGCAATGAAACATTTATTAGTTCTGCACTATTGGTTGTGCATACTAGGAGTAATCAGAGCCCAGTTCCTTTAGGTGGCAGCCTTGAACGCATAGATTAACTTGAAATATTAAATCTACATTGCTCCTTACGAAGTCATCCCGTGGACTGGTTTCTTTATTAACCTAACTGGCTCTCTTCGAATAAAACATTGGACATATCCACTTAGCATTGTGCCAATACTAAACACTAGCCTATAGGAAACAAGGGAAAATGTGATACAAGGAGCACAAGATCGGTAGATTCACCTAGATTTATGTTGTACTTTCAAGTGTACACCTGCCGTCCCTATTCATCACCCTCTGCGATCGTACATAGTCGCCACACCGCCATAGCCATAAAAACGCACAAAACAATATAAACACAGAATGAAGTGCTGTGTCCAAGTCGCTGGAAGGTGGCTAACGAAGTGGTATGCATCATATATAAATAAAACAAGTACACCGACCACAAACGAAAAAGGAAGAATAGAAAGACAATGACTAAGAGGTCGGCGCCTCTTACTTTTAATCATGATTCCATACGGCCAGACGGGCTTCCGTCAAAAGCGCCACTTCAGTGCTATGCACTTGATAATAACACTTTTATTGACGTGTCCAATAAAGGCAATCATAAAGCTACATACTCGTACATAGGCAAAAGCCACTGGAAGCAACTATCTTCACAGCGCGGCCCCCAAATATCTGCGCCCACTTTGAAGACCAGTCGTTTGTGATATCGGTATGCACAGTGCTCAGGTAAACTGTCCTTTGCACTTTAATGTCGCACTGGATGAGTTTTAAATAACGTGTTCAAGAGTACATCTCGCCTATACGCAGAACGTGAAGAATTACGCGTGACTCCCCATGTGAGACCGCACCCTATTACGCGTGACCCTATTCCTCCATGTGAGACCGCACCCTATTTCTCCATGGTTCGCATAGAGCAATAGGGTGCGGCGAGGAACTATAGCATATATCGCGCGTTGCACTTATAACGATAGGGTGCATTGTGGCTCCGTTTCTATTCCGGACTAACCTCACCCTTTGCGTCGGTGACGAAACGTGCGTAATGGTTTAGGAACAGTCTATTTCTTCAATACAGACAAATAAATCGAACAGACAATAAAGCCAGGGAAATAATAGGGGCCATAACCGATTGTCCTTAACTGTAGTGTATCGTTAACGACGTAAATTGAAATCAATAAAAGTGCAAAAAACGCGTTTTTTTGTTGTTGTCGGCGGGATACAACTGACGGAAAGGGTTTTCTTTTTCTTCTGCAAGCTGGATTTCAAGGGAACGTAAGCTTCCCAGCAGGCCGCAGAAAGTTAGGGGGGTAGTTGAGTTAAGGAGTTTGCAAGGCTAACGTAGCCGCAGCTAGCGCAGAACCGTGGTAATTGGCAGGATTGCCATGTATAAAAAACAAAAAATAGCCAGGAAGTTGGAAATACCGGCCAAAAAGCAGCGAACGTGGGCCAAAATCAGTAAAAGTAGCCAAAAGTGGTCATGCATGCGTGGAAAGAACTGTGGCGTTTTCGCTTAAACTGCTTAATGTAACAGCCTTTTGGTGTAAATGTAAGTACAGAAAGAACCAGCTGCGTATCCAAAAGTGTTTCCTTTTATGTAATACAAGAGACAAATTCAATTTTAACGCATGAGCGTTGAAGAGCTCATTTCGCAGAAATTTTGGTGTCGGCGTCGGTGTGAGCGTCGATGCCTGTGTCGCAAACTCAAGTCGCAAACTCAAGCGCTGCATGCCTACGAAATTATAAATACGTTTCGTAGCCCTGCGTGGTGTTTCATACCTCAGTTATTGCAAGAATATTTAGATGAAATAAACCGCTTTGTGCGTACACAGCTTCAAATATTATTGAAAGATGTTTGCTAATATATTTGCAGTCTCTATTATTATGGTTCATTAGAATTTGGGACATATGGTTGTAATTAAGAATACGCACGTGCACACACGCACAAGGAAACGCGGATGGACGTACTCAGGATGGACGGATGGACGTTCGCGTTAACGGAAATATTCTAGCTTTTTTTTGTGATATCGAATCGCGGAGATCCAGCACACGAAGGCGCAAAGCTACTACAGACAGTTGACGTCGACTCCTATAGTGCTGAACAAGCACGCACAATTGTGTGCCGAAGCAGCATTTGTTCTCTTCGTGCGGCTTTCTCGTTCATTGAACAGTTGCGAATAGACATACAACTTAGTTGTCAGCTCTTAGCCAGTGGCGTATGCTGGAGCTATTTTTGCAATTATAGCCTATGTTCTAATTGGAACAAGGCTGTTGAAGAGTACCTTGATATCAGTTTCGTAAGTTAGACCTGGTGTTCATCATTTCTTTTCCTATTGCGACACCTTTTCTCCCCTGTTATTGAACGTCACAATCTCGCACTGCAACAAAACATTAGGCGAGACAACTCGATTAGCCAAATTGAATCATGCATTTTTTTACAGCAAAGGCTGGTATGACATCATTTCAACGGCCGTTTTTGGCGCCGTAGTTGTCCGCCGCCGCCGCCGCCGGTGTCCGTAACCACTATCGCACGAAATAAAAAAAAGAAGGAAATAAGAAAAAATTTCCAGGATGAAACGAGGTTTGAACCTGGACCCTCTGCGTGGGAGCCCAATGTTCTACCTCAGGGCCACGCTGATGCTTGAAACTGCGTTGCAAAAAGACCCTATACAGGCTTCATGTCGGGAAGGAACCGCATTAACGTATGTAATGTAGTGTGGTAGAAGAGTAAAATAACAACCAGGCGTCACAGAAACGCGAATTCTGTAACCGGGCGTCACACAATGCGAATTGCGCAACGAGTGGGTTGTTGAATGCTTCCAACTCATTACAAAGGCCTCTGCGACAATTCTTCATCGTCATCAACCACAGCATCAACAAAGTGCACATAATGCCTTACAGGTGTTTAGCGAGTACCACGGTTCTCCGCAGAATGACGAAAAATTGCGTAGTGGCTGCTTCCCTACTCCACAAAAAGTATGATGATTTATAGCGTAGTGGGTTCCTCGCAAGTGCACTTCTATTGGTTGCCAAGGAAGCCCATAAGGCTCTGATGATCCATTTCCTCAGGCTCTCAATAAAGTTAATTCCCTCTCTCTCTCGCTCTTCGCTTTTCCGGTTAACGTATGTTATAAAGCGTGGTGGGACAGTTAAATAACGACCGGGCGTCACACAATATGAATTACGTAACTAGTGGGCTGTTTAAAGCTTCCAAACCATTACAAAGGGCTCAGCCATAATTCTTCATCGTCATCAACCGTCGCATCAACAAAATGCACATAATGCCTTACAGATGGTACCCCGCTTCTCCGCATAATAACAAATAATGTCGTGGTGGGCGCTTCCCAACTTCCCAAAAATTATGATTTGTGGCGTAGCGGGTAGGTTGCTAATGTACTTATATTAGTAGCCACAAGAGAGTACACAGCGGGCTCTAGAGTTGGCGCTCTTCCAGCTTTCGCTGTGACTATGCTGCGCTTTCCACGCAGGCCTGGCGTTTTTTCAAGAGACAAGTTGCGTAACGAACTTGTCCCTCCTTAGGAAGGCATTAGGAGGCTCTCTTGCCAAGCATGTTACATTGCCTACTGGTCTTGCTCCTGAATAGGGCACTTTTTGCTTGCTGCAGGCTGCTGTTGTAGAAACTCTAGTCACTAGGTATTCTCTACGGGTTACGTTCCCCAACACGACATTCAGTCTCTGTGCAGCTGGCACAGGCGTGAGCCCAACTCTGACCGAAAACCTACAATTGGCGTGTCAAAGGCAGCACAGCGAAAGCTTTTAGCTGTTTCACCCAGTTAAGTTGGACGACAGCTCATCTCAGTATTGTAAATTACTACACCATTTAAAAGGAGGAGAAATACAGCGCATTAAGCACATCTTACAGACGTGTACAAGATCAGGTAGAGGTGATGCGGAAGCACGCCCGTATTCCAACTGCGAGGGTGCGCTGTAATGCTTAATTAAGCACGGGGCTGCGAAAAACAAACATGCACGAGTACAACACAAGGACGGGCGCAGACTTATGACAGGGTTTTCTTTGGATGAAGGCGTATATTTATACCTTGCAGTTCACAAAATCATCCTCTGCACGTCTGCTAGAAACTTGTTTTCATTCTGATAAAGTCTGAGCCCTCGACTGATGCAATCTCTCTTGTTCGTTTAAAAAAAAAAGCCTCAGCAAGCTAACGTGTCAGCTGGTGACGACCATTTCTCAAAATGTTTCTTCTTGGCAGTTAAGGGGTGCCATTCTGGACATTCTGAAAGTCCGCCATCTTGTGAAATTCCACCATTGGTCAGCCATGATTGGCCCAGAGGGCTGCTACGACCTCTCTGGTTGGCTTAAAACGACACCATTACGAAATTTGACAATATGTCGGAATTTGACAGCGTTCAGATTAGCACTGGAGGCCCGAGCGGATTACCACAAGTAGCCGACGGGCATGCGCTGTAGTGTAGGGGCAGATTAGCAGATGATTAATGCTGCACAATCGCCTCGCCCAACAACACGCATTATTGTGCATGCTTCACTAGCATTGCTTTGTTCACGGAAGTCCACCAACCTCTAAGTTTCCAAGAAAAGCCATCCACCATAACTTGTTCACTGACTCTGGTCTGCATCCATCAATACTAATACTTTTTTGCGATGTACTGGCTGCACCACTCGAGCCACTCCGACAGCACACTGTGTATAAGGTACTCTTTTTTTTTAATGCGACGAATTTCTTAGAGACCCAAATGCACTCT
This sequence comes from Rhipicephalus sanguineus, assembly GCF_013339695.2. Lineage (NCBI taxonomy): Eukaryota > Metazoa > Arthropoda > Arachnida > Ixodida > Ixodidae > Rhipicephalus > Rhipicephalus sanguineus. Next base: position 59,463,559 of record NC_051181.1, read on the forward strand.
GATCATTGCTACCAATCTGTCTATCTATCATTCCAGCCGTCGACGTCTTGGCGTGATACGATTAAGAGGCATGCCGTGGTGCGTTACAAAGGACTAATATCGACAACCTAGGATTCTTTAACCCGGTTGTAAATATAACCACACGGGTGTTTTGTGCATTTTCACTCCCATCGAATTGCGGCCGCTGGGGTCGGGTCGAACCCCCGCCCTCACGTTTATCAACGCGACACCATATGTACTAAGCTAGCACGGCAGGTGGTCAAGAGATACAAATACGCTACACATGCGACAAGTGATTCTCGAAGCAGCTGCTAACACCTCGAAAAGGGGGGAGATAGGCATCGTTGCAAAGACAGCTGATGCACACAAACGCACGGTAAAGTACATAACTAAGGGCTTTGCGAAAAAATGAAAATATACAGTGCACGAAAAATGAATTTTTTTCTCCAACGAACGGCGTCGCCGTTTTTATGAGACATGACTACCTATGTTGTGAAAGACGCTCCAGCTTTCGTTGAATGTCGCTAGAATGTTCATTCGCAAATCCCCGCGCAAGTGCTAAGTTCTGTAGCGACAGCTGCAGACTCGTACCTATCCTACCCTTTACCTCCTGCACCGCATTCATCCCTCCAGTTACCCTTCTTGTTCTTGTAGATTCTGCACCTCTTCCACAGCAGACTTAAACGCATCATGTGGCGCTGGCCTAAGCACTCTCTTCCCCCTTTCCTGCAACGCTTAATTCCTAGTGACGAGCAGTGGAGGCTGCCTTGCGCAGCTCGATGCCCGGCATTCAGGAAGCCATCCTGGAGTGGGCTGAGAGGGAGGAGGAGGCCTACTTCAAGTGGTTCCTCCCCCCCCCCACCCTCTGTCCCTTTGCCCGCTTCCCTTTAAACAATACACCCAAATAAAGTTTTTCATTCATTCTTCAACGAACGGCCCAGTCGTTATTGACAGACACGCAATCGTATTTTGCGACAGATGCTGCAGCTTGCGTTGAGTGTCGGTAGCATTAGGCAAGGAATGCCGTGATTTGCCTAAATGTTCACCAGACGAAACAGCTCGAAATGTATATCAGGTGTCGTAGGTTAAGTGAATTAGCCGCAATTTGTCCGGTGGAAACACGCAAGAACCACGCAACTCATGCACTAGATTGTATTTCAAATGTTCATATTTCTGGCATTTTTTACAAAGTATGCAGTTTGTCTGAATATTTTTTTAAATAAAACTACCAAAAAAATAAAAACTATTCTGCATGCATACACCATTCCAGTTCGCTAGCTTCGTATTCATGTTTCGCTTATTGAGTTTAAAAATCATCATTTTGCTTTTTAGGTTGTTTTGATGATGGGCCATGTGTAACCAAAATTTTGACTTTGAGATATTGTGAGTTAAAGAGGAAAATTCAGTTCATTTCATCTTTTGTTCAAAAAGAAGATGTACTGAACAATTTGATAATAGCAACGCATCATATAGTCATCACAGGAATCACCTCCGCGCTTCTTTTAAAATGCGAAGCATTTCTTAGCTAACTTCTGCGACTTTGAGCGTATCTATCTATCTATCTATCTATCTATCTATCTATCTATCTATCTATCTATCTATCTATCTATCTATCTATCTATCTATCTATCTAGCTGCCTACGACTTTGTGCTCTCCTGGCCGTTTCGTTAATCGGATGTATACCAAAATTGGTGTGGCGTAACATGACCTTATTACGAACATAAATGACAGGTCATAACATGAAAATCATGACATGCATGTCATGAACAGCATGACTTACATTCCACGGCCTGGGGGCTCTTGCTGCCGTTCCGTTAGTTTCATACATACCAAAATTGGTATGGCGTGACAAGAGTTCATGACGAACATAATGACAGGTCCTAACGTGCAAATCATGACACGCATGTCATGTGCAGCATGATTTGCATGACATGGTTTCTGGGCGCTCGCGGCCGTTTAAAGGGGTCATGAAGCACCCCTTGGGCTGATTGAAAAAACACATCCTGCGGAAAGCTGACACGGCTATGAACTGCTCTGCCAAATATTACAGTCGTGCGCGCCGCGTAATGGCCACAAGCGGAGCGCGAAGTTGCCGTTTCCCCAGGCACCCTCTTTTCAAACAGAGGCCGGTTCTCACTCTCGTCGGTGGGCGGGGCGTCTGTCCGCTGTACATCGCAAGAGACATAGCATGCTTATTGGCCGATAGCCGACGTAAATCGAGAGCGGCGTTCGGATCAGATGCGCTTCTTGCCGCGGGGTGCCGCCATTTGCCGGCGCCGCACTCCTCAGTACACGGTAGCCGCACTCGCGCAAGCGAATCACAGCGGGAGAGCGATCGCGTTTCATGACGCGCGCTGGCGTAACTTCTTTCCCCCACGCCATCCCTCCCTGTCTAGCTTCCAGTGCGCTCGTCGGCACGAGAAAAGAGAGAAAGCGCTGGGAGCGTGCGCCAAACCCCCGTAACTCCGCTGATTCTTGACGGATTCGAGAAATTTTTGCGGCAATCGATTCGGGAGGCAGTACACTCCGATACTGAGGCCATTAGATCATTACTTGGAAAAGTGGTTCATGACCCCTTTAAATGAATGGATATATACCAAAACAGGTATGACGAGACATTTCTGTATGAGGAACATAACTGACACGTGGTAACATGAAAATCATGACATTCATGTCATCTACGGCATGGTTTACATGCCACGCTCATGGCACACTCGCGGCCGTTTAGCTCAATTGATATACACCAAGATTGGTATTGTGCGATGTGACTGTATGAAGAACTTGAATAACAAGTGGTAACATGAAAACCATGATATGCATGTCATGATTTACATGACACACTTATGGTGCATTCGCTGCCGTTTCGCTTGCCTGATATGCACCAGAATTGGTATTGCGCGACACGACTGTATGACGAACGAAATTGAGAGATGGTAACATGAAAATCACGACATGCAAGTTATGTACGACATGATTTACATGCCACGCTCATGGTGCGCTCGCGGCCGTCTCGCTATGTTTATATACACCAGAACTGGTATTGCGCGATGTGACTGTATGAAGAACATGAATAACAGTTGGCAACATGAAAACTATGACATGTATATCATGATTTCCATGCCACGCTCATGATGCGTTCGCGGCCACTTCGCTAGCTTGATATACACCAAAATTGGTATTGCGCGACACGACTGTATGACGAACGTAAATGAGATGTGGTAACATGCAAGTCATGACATGCATGACATGTACGACATGATTTACACGCCATGCTCATGGCGCACTCGTGGCCGTTTCGCTAGATTGATATACACCAAAATTGGTATTGCGCAGCGCGACTGTATGACGAACGTAAATGAGAGGTGGTAACATGAAAATCATGACATGAAAGTCATGTACGACATGATTTACATGCCACGCTCATGGTGCATTCGCGGCCATTTCGCTCGTTTGATATACACTGGTATTGCGCGACGCGACTGTATGAGGAACGTAAATGAGAGGTGGTAACATGAAAATCATGACACACAAGTCATGTACGCCATGATTTACATGACACGCTCATGATGCATTCGCGGCCGTTTCGCTTGCTTGTTATACACCAAAATTGGTATTGCGCGATGTGACTGTATGACGAACATAAGTGACAGGTGGTAACATGAAAACCATGATATGCATGTCATGTACGGTATGATTTACATGACACTGTCATGGTGCGCTTCCGGCCTTTTTGTTAACTGGATATATACCAAAATTGGTACGGCATCACACGAGTGCGTGATGAACATAAATGACAGGTCATGCGTTGTATGTACCAGATTACACGTTTCATTGGCATGGTATATACCAGATTATGCATGCATTCGTGCATGGCAAACATGCTATATAGGGTGAACTTGATGCCATGGCATCAATGATTTCATTTGGCTCAAAGGCAAACAAGGCGGTGTATGCAGCTCTTTGCTGGCTGCTTCGCATTACATCGATTCCCACTGTCCGTGGGATTTGCCAATTTTTTTTTTCGTTTTCCTCGTTTCCTGGCTTGTTTTGTCATATCCTCTATGGCTCTATTAGCAAAATACTGTCCATGGTGGTCGATCTCAGCCAACCATATTGCAGTGTTGCGCCTCGGTGATATGTCAAACGGCGTTGAGAAAGTTTACTCGTTCCATGGATGCCTTTTTGAAAGTTGGAACGGTTTCAAATGTGGAAGTTCTGAGGGTTTCCATTCCAAGGAACACGATCCACTGTGTCCTCTACGAGTGCCACGGTTTCTCTGCGTACTGTGCAGACACAGTTACTCGTAATCACGGTTTGTAGAAGTGCCCAGGAAATGAAAGCGTAGCCATTGTTCCTACTGGTAACATTTTGTCCTTGTGGCGACGCGTAATGAGGAGAAAGCTTTCTTGCTGAATCGCTCGCACGAGGGCTCCCGGTCTCGTTTTTGTTAGTAGCAGAAGAGTGTCGATTTCCTATGATATTGCGCTTTCTAAAGAGATTGCTTGATTGGGACGCTTAAGCTTCGCCTTTAAGAGTTGAACGCGATAGCGATATCCTGCCCCTAGTGCGCACTTCGAACACTACGAGTGTTTAACAGAATGCGCGCACTAAGGTGTGTGCCTTATGTAATGGGTAGCATGCTTTAAACGAGGAGCGATGCACCCACTACGTGGTCTTAAGGGAATACGCGCAGTAATGTGTGCGCCTTTTGTAATGGGTGGCTGTCTTTAAACCACCAAGTCGTTATGATATTGACATGGTGTGACGCCCGATGGCAATGTACGCTTGTACCACGCAATATTACTGCGATATTACATCTCGTACTGTGACACCAGTATACAGGACGCGTATTTTTGGGAAGCATGAAAGTTACTTTCAGTGCAGCTCCAAGCAGAGGCGTGGCTGTGTGGTAGAACACCTGCTTGCCACGCAGGCGGCCTGGGTTCGATTCTCAATCGGACTTAACATTTTTGTTATTTTATTTGCAGCTTTGTCGATTTTTCGGTCACGGACAAGATGATGATTTTTCGCTCACAACCAACGGCACCGACACCGACGGCGGAATTTCTGCGATACGAGCTCTTTAACGCTATCGCGTTAAAACGAAAATATATTTTGCCGCCTCAACAAAATCAAGAAAGGCACAACTAAACTAAAAATACAAGCACAGAACCTCGTCTCCATGCGGGTCTCACACACACAAGGCAAGTGGACTCGGTAAATGCCACGTGTGTTCGGAAACAGCACCATGTGCCCTTAAGTAGCCGGAATACTTTTTTATAAACCTGCTAAGCTCACAGAAACTACCAGTTTCGATTTTTGAAAAGTTGACTTGACGATGAAAGCTCAGGTTGTGCATGGTCTGAAAAAAGGGGCCTTGGCTGTTCGTCAGTTGATCTCGAAAACCTGATCCTTTTGGCTCAATCGAAACGCTGACAAATGTTTGGGACGTTGGATATTATTCAGGAAGTTCTCATCATTCCAAAGAAGCAAAAGACCTAATTTCAATCTTCTTTTTAGTTTTTACCCTACCCTATGCCCTTAAGACAGAAGCCTTAGATGCCTCATCCAACGCGAATATTGACCGGAGTCCCACTTCGGCGCCTCCAGTCGGCGGCGTCAACACGAGTGATGCAAAAAAGAATCATCATTACGCGATGACACCACCATATAATGTCATCACGACGTCACATGCCGCCAAAATTTTGTGACATCATTATGGTGTGATCGTGACGTCACAGTGACGTCGCGTAACGTAACATCATGACGTCATCACATATCATCGTAGCTCGGTCAAAGGTGGGCCGATGAGGGAGGCAGTGGGAAACCACGTTCGGTGCAAAAAGCTTTCGGAGGGTTGCGGGGCAGGATTCCAGTCGTCTTAGGTAACTGCGTAAGGGACCCTGTGAGTTTTCTTTCTCTTTTTCTTTCTTCATATCTCTCTATCTTTATGTCGTTTTCGTCTATGTTTATTTCTACTTCTTTCCTGTTCTCTCTCCATATTTCTTTTTCTTGCTCGCTCTTTGTATGTTCCTTTCTATTTCTTCCCTTTCTTTTTCACTCACCCTCCATTTCTCGCTTCCTCTTTCTTTTTATCTTATTCCCTTTCCGCCTATACATTCTTGTCTCTCTCTCTCTCTCTGTTTCTGTCCTTCTTTCCTTTCTTTCTCTCTATTTCTCTTTCTTGATATGCTATGCTTTACTCTCACCCGTTCTCCTCACCCTCATATCTCTCCTCTTCACCCTCGTTTTTCTTTCTAACCTCCTTGTTTATTCATCCATCCATCCATCCATCCTTGCTATAGTACACTATACCGGGCTATGGTATGCCCTGCTAGCGTGCCTTGATAGCCGAATCGTTATAATGCTCGCCTTCGGATAGCGGGTAAGCGGGTTCAAATGCCGCCTAACCAAGAAAATGTTTCGCCAAGGATTTCCTTCTTTCTATTTCTTCCTATCTCTTATTTTCTATTTCCTTGTTTTTTCTATCTCTCTGTAGTAGTTCTCTCATCCATCAAATTTACCGCATCCCTCACCAGACACATCGGCGCACGTGTTATGGGGGCGAAGCAGAAGGTGAAGAAGAGGACAAAGAGGAAGAAGAGGACGAAAATAGCGTGTTCCGGTTGGTTTTCTGTTGACGCGAAACGGCATAACGGAAAGCTTAATAGTTCTGTTTTAAAACATAAACGATGCTTGGCGCCACGTACACTCAATGTTTCTGCTCTTCCCGACACTCGGCCGGATGTGTCGACGAACACATCCGGTCGAGTGTCGCATGCCTTGAATTGTTTCGTTGCCTCTGAGGTGCGTGGGGCCCATATACGGCGTTGTATATTTTTGCTTACCACGTTAGTGACCATTCGTCGTAAACCTTTGGTGGATAGTCCTCATCGGTCAAATAATACGCAAAGGAATTGTTGCGTACTTGCACATCGCATTGCTGTTTCGGCTACTCACCAAAGCGTTCACTGTCCGTGGGTGGCCACGTCCTCTATCGTCCTCTATAACGAGGTTGGCCGTCCCTTAGTTCACCGTAGCCGCAGAAGTGCCACTCAAGAAGTGCTTATTCGTTTCTAACTCGCTTCAGATTTCAATGAACACATTCACACATGATGTGGCACACGTAGGTAACAGTGCACTCAGCGAGATCGAAATTTTTTGCACCGGAATTCGGTTAACCCGACAAGGAACACATCGCAAAAACATTTCGAATGTGCGTATTTTTGTTAAAACACGTTTTGACAACAACAAAATGTTAAAGGAAGGCTTTTCTTCGCGCATTACAGCCTCTTAAATCTAACGAGGAATGACCTTCTGCCTCAAGAAATTATAGTAAATCTTGTCGTGCTATTTAATTCAATAAAAAAATAAGTGTTTGCCTTTTCCTTACCCAGACACGCTTCAATCGCAATTTACATCACTCCCACTTGTCGATGCAATCCATAATTTATCTTATGCGACTCTTTCTCCAAAGCTTAGAAGAGAAGAGATCCTGGGACCTTGGCCTACGGTCTCGCATATGCGCAAGGCCAGGAAAGCCCTCTTGTGCTTCTTGAGGACCAACTGACTTCATGCGCGACTGTGAACTAACAGGGCGAGTTCGTGTTGTGTAGTTTCAAGCTAACTGTTCATCCATCTCTTTCTTACTCTTCTTCTTTCTTCTCTTTCCTTTCTATTATTCCCCCTTCCCCCCCCCCCCCCAGTGCAGGGTAGATAACCGAGCCACAGCTTGTTTAACCTCCCTGCCTTTACTCTCCGTTTCTCTCTCTCTCTCTCTCTCTCAAAAGAGATTCGTCTTGCACCACCAGCGTGCCTAGATTTCAAACCGGCACTATCATCGTCAAGATCATACTGTTTTGGCGACATCGTTCCATAACGCGTCGCGTCACCTTAGTTTTCGACGACGACGTCGGCGTCCCTCTACACGTAAGCAAATGTGTTTCTTCGGTTTACTTAAGGCTCATTGAGACTTGCGACTGGCGCCGGTCTCGCGATGAAATTGGTCGCTCTAGTGCAGGACACAGGAACGGGATGTCAGCTTATTTAACGAGGCAATGGCGGTGCGAGCAGATGTGAATTCGATGCTGCGACGGGCAGATCGCGCTAGCCCGGGTGAACATCGGTCGTGCTGAGTCGTTTCTTCGTCGCCATTCGCAAATAGTCGCGCGAGCGGAGCTAGTCGCAAGTGCGATTGAGGCTTTAGGTTGACGTGCTGCGTAACCTTCAAAGAGAGAGTCACCTCGTGTGAATATATCAACCACGAGAAAACAAACGAATGGTCTTTAGCTACAGATTAACTGGCTTCTATTTGACAACTGGATCAGCTGGTCAAGGTTCATGACGACCCATGCTTCTATGAGAATGCGAAGTGAAAGCATATCACAGCGTCTTCTCTTCATTCTTTCCCTCACAACTTTGCTTTATCCTGCAAAAATTCTAATAAGTGAGTATTCTTTGCCACATTCAGATACAATCTAATAGAAAATTGTGAGCTCTGCCCACAACCATCCCTGCCTCACCGAAAGACAATTCACCCTCCGCTGCCATCCGCGTTTGCTCTCGTTAGTCCTCAACTCCATGCCGATAGATCGTTGGCTCTTTCACACCGGCATTGTCATAGCCGAGAAACAGCCAGAGCGGGCGTTTACCAGCTACGCTTTAAAGCAGCGGCCACAGAAAGACACAGCCTTTCTCACTCGTCACAGCCTTTCTCACTTGTCATCTTTACAAGGATACCTCCAGACGCGGTGGCAAATAGTTCATTTCTGTTATTGGTGACAACGTTAAGGTTAATATGCACTGGTGTTCGTTAATAACGGCGAATGTCCAGAAGTATGGCTTGAACAAAGGCACATGGCGCCTAATACTGTCTAATATTGCTTCGTTCTCGCTGAATGATGAGTTACCTCAACTCATTACGCTTAAATAGTTTCTATTCTTGGATAGTGTTGTCTAGAAATCGCCACTTAATGGCTTACATTGCTGGTGACCGCTAATGTCGACAAAGTGGTGGCTGATGTCCCCAAATGCTGCCGTTTATTGGTTATATGGCCCAACTTAAGTTTTGCCTAACCGTTGCATGACATTACCAAACGCAGTGATTCTGCTTCAGTTTTTCAGCGGATCTGCATTCGCTTCCTGTAAAGACCTCTGATCACAGTTGCGTAGACGGGAACACGAGCAGGCACCGAATATACGCTTATTTCCATTGTGCAGGCTGAGGCTGATAACGGGCTTGGGTGGTCCTTCAGAGGAACGCAATGGAGAACATTTCTGCGGAAAGAGAGCAACCGTCGCTCGCTGCCATCCCCGGCGACACCACTTGCATTGCTCATCAGGGAGACGTGGAACGCTGCCTACCAGTGTGCACGGCATCCGAAGCTCAAGTATGCCAGATCACCCATTTCCTCTCCATGTGCA